>NW_023663617.1:0-14738 GCF_015228065.2 Penaeus monodon | reverse complement strand
ATTAATTTATCGGGAAAAAATGGATAAAGGGGGTAAGGAAAAAGGGAGAAAAAAGGGGAAAAAGAAGGGTAAGGAAGAGAGGGGAGAGAGAGAGAGAGAGGAGAGAGAAAGAGGAGAGAGAGAGAGAGAGAGAGGAAGGAAGAGAGGGAGAGAGAGAAAGAGAGGAGAGAGAGAGAGGGGGGGGGAGGAAAGAAGAGAGAAGAGAGGAAAGGGAGGGAGAATGAAAGAAATTAATTAAAAGAAAGAAAGATTAAAAAAAATTGCGGAGGCTGAAAGGGGCCGGCTGTGTGCGTATGTGTATCGCCTAGATATGTTTGCTTATATTTTGAATTCTTTATGTATTTTGAAGAGAAAGAGAAAACAGAGAGACGGATGGACAGCCCCAGAATGACTATATGACAGGTAATTGCTAATACCTAATCGCTCATTTTTTCCTTTCCTTCTTTTTTTTTTCAGAGCATTCTATTTGTTTTATTGTTATGCCTTGCCCAGTGCACTAACAGTGTTCAAGTTTGGGGCTTAACCGCTTTGTTTTGGGACAAAATCGTTTCAGCTTCACTTTCAACTTGTTTTTATTTTCCACACCAATCGCTCCTGTGTCTTTTATTTTTAAAAATGTACCTTTGTGATTGTTTGTTTTACGTAATCCCGTCTCTTTTTCCAGTGAAGAATTAGCTGAAAGAACAGCATTCCGCCGATTTGGTATTACCGTTTTTTGTTTTTGTTGTTTTTTATTACTATTGATATCATTGTTAATTAAGCATTATTATCACTATCCTTGTTACTAGTAACATCATTGTTTTTATTAAACATTATCATTGTTATTATTAACATTATTACTACTATTTTTCATTGTTTTATTGTTGTGCTTGTTTTAATGATTATTATATTTGCCCATTTTATTTTTATTATTATTTTCATTATTTTTTATCATTATTATCTTTAAATTGTTACTATTATTTTTACTGTTTAAACTATTATCACTATTATTTTTTAATTATTATTACAAATTATCATTTTCATCATTATTACTTAATTGTTATCATTATCATTTTTTCATTATTGTTTTTTATTATTGTCATAATTATCTTTATTATTATCATTATTTTATTATTATTATTATCCTTATTATTATTATTAATATTATTATTATTATTACTATTATCATCATTTATTACTATTATAAACATTTATATTATTTTTATCTTTTATCATCATCATTATTTTTTCCATTGTCATCATTACTACCCATCATTATTATCACATTATTTTTTCGTTTTATTATCCTTTATTATCATTATTATCATTACATTATCATTATTATTGTTATTATTTTTTTTTACTATTATTTTTTGTAGTAGTAGTATTAACTTTAAATTTTTTAAACATTATTTAATTATTATTATTTAATGACTTCTCATAATAACTATCTTTATATTTATTTTATCATCATTTTATTTTTTTTTCTCTTTTTAAAACATTATTTTGTTTTTATTATTTTTTATTTTCTAAATTATTACTCTTATCATCACCATCATTATTATCCATTTTTTATTTAATCATTATTGTTGTCTTTTACTACTATTATCCAATTGTAATTATAATCTTTATTTTTTCGCAGGGCCCCTTTGCTACGAGAGCCGGTCCATGGAAAAGGCTTCTACCTTTCCTTTAACCTTCTTTATGCCAAAACAGTTTACGTAGCTTGTGGTCTTGTTTATGTTAGTCAGCTGTGCTGCGAAGCGAGAAGGCATGCTTGTCCCAGGCCCCATCCTCTGCTTTATTTCCCCTCATCTTGCCTCATTTCTCTCCTGCCATTCTCTTCTCTCTTCCTCTTCCTCTCTCCCTTCCTCTTTTCCTCTCTCTCTCTTCTCTCACCTCTTTTCTCTCTCTCTTTTCTTTCTCTCTCTTTCTCTTCTCTTTCTCTCTCTTTCCCCTTTTCTCTTTCTCTCTCTCTCTCTTCTTCTTCCTCTCGTCCTCCCCTCTCTCTCTCTCTCTCTCTCTCTCTTTCTTTCTCTCTTTCTCTGACAAACCCATGTATCTAACTATCTATCCCCTCTATTTCTCAGTTTTCTTTCCCCGAAGTGCAATGAAGTGAGAACGCTGATAACGAAAGCTTGTTTGAGGGACCAGGAAGAAAATGTTGACATGGGGGGGCTGTCCAAATTGAAACACACGCACGGGAGTACATTACGGCGTTAAATCGAAAGCGACACACTTGGAGATCATTCTCCCTTATGCGTTTTCATTCACTATGCATAGAACAAATACATTTATATAACTATATGCTAATATACTTCTCTCTGTCATGTAAAAACAAATAACTAATTCATTACCATGTAATTATCATGAAACCGATTAACTGGGGAATTATTTTGATAACTTAATCTTCGTTAGTGTAGTGACTTATATTAACAAAATAGTCACAAACTGCATGGGCAAAGGCTCAAAAAAAAGGCTTTCATTTGATTCTTTAGATATTATCTGACAAATTCATAGTTTCGAGAGCATTTGGCTTGCGTAAGGGGTCGGAACTGAACATAAATGTTTAAAACTCCCCTACATGTACAACGTTGATTTATTCCGGTTATTCTGTTATTACTGAAAGATATATTCATAATCTATTTATATTTCTGTTCGTGTATTATTTGAAACATATGAAAACCCCTTGAGGATTAGCGTGACAAAAAGTATTTTTACAAAATCTTTTAAAAGGGGGGTAGACTGTCCCGGGGGTGGTGGTGTGTAGTGTGGGTGGGGGGGGTGTATGTGGGGGGGGGGGAGGGTGATTTTATGGGCGGGCACATAGTAGATATAAAAATTGCACACTAAAACCCCCCCATTTTCCCAGTAAATGACACGCAAAACGACCAAAAACTATAAAACCCAAAAAAGTTTGAACTTTTCCCCTTTCTCGACCAAAATTTTTGATCCCTTTTCTAATATTTCCCCAAATTTAAAAAACCACTGCAAATTTTTGCGATGGTGTGACATATTGAAAGGGACTATGCCCAGTAAATTTTTGGGAAAATTTAAAACCAATATACTTTTTTTAAAGACTGATGTTTTATTTATTTATATTTTTTTTATTCATTAGCTGTTAAGTTTTTTGGGGAAATTAAAAGGGCTTATTTAAAAAGGTATGAAGTCCGTGAAATATGTGCGTGCGATATAGATACAAATAACACACCCAAAATAAAACCACGGGACACACACACCACACACAAAATACAACTTTACATACATACTCCATACATACATACATACAAAAACATACATAATACATCCCACACACAAAACCCACACACACACACACCCACACACACACACACACACCCCACACCCCACAAAACCCCACCACAACCCACCATATTTTATATTTTAATAATATAAAATATATATATATATATATATATATATATATAATTTATATAATAATGTATATATATTATAATGGGGTGGGGTTGTGTGTGTGGTCTGTGTTTTGTGTCTGTTTTGTGTAGTGTGTTTGTGTTTTTGTTTGTATATAAAAAATATGAATATTTTTATAAAAAATTTAAATAAATAAATAAAAATATCATATATAATCTATATATTATTATATAAAATAAAATATATATAATATAAAATTTTATAATATATTTTAATTATATATATATATTAAATATATAATTTTAATATAATTATATATATATTAATATATATTATTATATATATATAAAACATATATATAAATATTATAATATAAAATAATATATATAATATATATATGTGGGGTTTGTGTGTGTGTGTGTGTGTGGTTGTTTTTTGTGTGTTTTTTGGTTTTTTGGTGTGTGGTGTGTGAATGTGGTGTTTTGTGGGGTGTTGTGTTTGTGTGTGGGGTGTGTGTGGGGTGGTGGTGTGTGTGTGTGTGTGTGTGCGAGTGTGTGTGTGTGTTTTTGTGTGTGTGTGTGTGTGTGTGTTTTTGGTGTGTGTGTGTGTGTGTGTGTGTGTGGTTTGGGTTTGTGTTTGTGTTTGTGTTTGTGTATGTGTATTTTTCCGTTTGTGTGTGTTATTATGTTTTTTGGGTGTTTCTTTATATGAAATACTTACTGCGCACCCCAAACCCCACCACGCATTTTATTTTGTTTGATCTGAAAAAGGTGCGTGTAACTTGATATTTTAAACTGTCCCCAAAAACCCTTTCTCACAAAAAATTTAAAAAAGGCAACCCTTGTCTTTAGGTTAAAAATTCGACCCCGGGTTTCCCCTTGGGAAAGCATGGCGACTTTATCGAGTCCCACCGCAGAAATCTCTCGAAATTTGAGAGGGGTTCCTGCAGGGAGTTTTTGACCGTGCAGTCGCCAGCGCCAGGGGGAAGTGAGCCTGCCTTCCTGCGGTACACAAAAAAACCCTACAGGAACTTGGCGGAGACGACTCCATGTCTTTTCTTCTTTTCCGCTAAAAGGGTTTGGCGGTGCCGAAATTTATTGAAAACCTGTTTAATTTACAAAAGTTTGGAAGTACGCTCTGGGGACGCCCCTTCTTACGGGAAACTGGCCCGGAAACGCAAGGCCCAAGGCCCCTAGATTTTAACAGAGCATCAAGGAAGAGCCTGGGATGTTCGAAAAGGGGAAGTCTTTGTTTGCATCTGCTGAGGAGACGACCCGGACGACGACCGGGGGAACATAAAACACAAAAAGGGGAAAGGAAGCCCCTGAGACCCTCCCCAGGGGGATGGGGAGGCCCCAAAACCGGTTAGCTAAGAAGCTTCCCGCACCTCTTTGGGGGGGGGGGCCCAAACTGCAAAAGGGTCGAGATGAATGCTAAAAGCTTTAAAGTTTCGACGCCAAGTCGCTGTTTACCTACGTATCAATTGGGGGGGCCCAATCGAAGCTGCAAAAAAAAACTTTTGGCACAAATGGAGGGGGTAAACTCCACCCCAGAGGGAGATTGGGTCCCCCGGGCGATTACGTTCGAATTCCGAGGAAGGGGAGAAACGGCAAATTCAAGGATCGCGATGGGTTCACCTTTTTCGGCAGTCCAGTCCAGTGTTTATGAAACCCCTCGAAGCTGACCTTTCCCGGGAAATATCGGGGGAGAAAAATGTAGTCTGGTTTCGAAATGTAGAGGGACACCTCGCTGTAGTGTCGACCGGGAAAAACCCCTTTTAAGACTTAAAGGCAAAAGGGCAGTGCCCCAAGAAGAAAAAAAGAAAAAAACCACTTCCTTTCCCTGACACCTTAACCCGGAACCCCCGGGGTTCTATGTGTAAAAAAACAAAAGAAAAAGATGAAATCCCACTATTTTTTTGGGCCCCAAAAACAACAGAATAAAAAAGGGCCTGGCCACGGGTTTTTTCTTCCTCCAGCACTCAGAATTGCCTCAGTGTCCAAGGAGGGGGAAAGGGCCAACATTTCAGAAAACCCCTTCCCAACGCCGTCGTTCCCCTCGCCCCTTTGCTCACCCACCCCCGAAGCACGACAGAAAAATCATGCCCCAAAATTCAAAGGGGACGCCAAACAGAACACGACACAAAAATTTATCACCCCACACCGAAAGTGACAAAACCCACGGGAGGCCCTTTTGGGCCGAAAATAAAAGGGATAGCAAAAACCCCCCTTTGGGTACAGAAGATCGGGATATCAAAGGGAAAAGAGGTCAGACCACAGCACACCTCTTAGCCGGGTTTATAAAACATCCTTGGGGTGGCTGTGAAAAAGTATGCATAGGTGAGACAGGACGGGGCCCTTTCCACGAAAAAAAAAATCAAACCAAAAAACCCCCGTCCCCTTTTTGGTCACGCGACACCAACGGCCATCTCCGTAATGGCCCCAGGTCTCCATCATTAAAAAAGGGCCTACTCCCACGAAAAAGGGAAGATGATAGAACGGCTTTTCTTTTCATTCAACTAACCATGAAAACACCGCAATGGGTTTAGTCACGACCTAGCTAAAGTCGTCACACGCCAAAATTACCGACGTAAACCTGACTCCCTCAGTACATGTCCCAATATACACTTTATGTATCTTTGTCTTATATATCCCGATGAAACATAAAACAAAAAAGGGCTTTGGCATATTCGGGTTTTCCCCCTACTTTCCCCTTTGTTGTTCTACTTGCAAATTTTTTCGACATGAATTAAAAACACACACAACACACACAAACACAACCACACACCCCCCAAAAAACAAAAAACAAAACACACACATGTATATATTTTATATATATATATATATATATATATATATATAAAATATATATATTTTATATAAATAATTATACATATGCTATATACATTAATGGGATTTATAAAAATAAAATATATTATAATATATATTATAATTATAAAATTATATTATATATGCATATATATACATATATGTTTTATATATAATTTTATCCCTATAATATATATTATTATATATATATATATATATATTTTAAAATATATGTTTTGTGGTGTGTGTGTGTTGGGGGGTGTGTGGTGGGGTGCGTGTGTGCGGGTGTGTGTGGTGTGGTGTGTGGTGTGCGTGCGGGGTGTGCGTGTGTGTGTGTGTGTGTGTGTATTGTATTAATACCATTTTATTTATATATATAATAATATATTTAATTATATATATATATATATATATATATATGTATTGGGAAATTAAAATATAATTTAATAGTGTTATAGATAGATTTGATAGATAGATGATAAAAACCACCATACATATATATATTTGCCACACACACACACAGAGATACAAGATAAAAAACACATGCCAGGGTAAGGGACAAAATATATAACCGACAATTTACACACGCGCACACAAACACACACACAAAACACACACCCCACACACCACACACACACACCCACCCCACACACACACACACACAACACACACCACACACACACATACACGCAAAGGCGCCGCACACACACACAAAAAGGGTAAATAAAATTTAAAAAAAAATAAATAACATTTTCAAAAAATATAAAAAAACATATACATATACTAACCCTAAAAAAATAACACTATTTAACACGGGAAATATAAAGGCCCCAAAAAAATTTAAATTTTTCTTAACCCAAAAAAAAAAAGGAAAAAAAGTAGGTCTTTCCCCAAAAAGGCAGAAATAAAAAGGGCGCGAAGTTCACGAGAAATGGAGAAAAAACCCTTTTTCACTTCCCGCGTGCCCCTTTCCCGGTGGAACCCTAGTTATATTTTTTGTCAAATTTACACAAACACACACAATATAATAGGGATTATATAAATATAAAAATATATAATAAATATATTATATTTTATATATATTTTATATATAAATATTATATTTTTATAAAATATATATATATATATATAAATAATTTTATTATATATTATATATATTAAAAATATATATATAAAATAATATATATTATATATATAATATTTTTATATATTATAAAATATATATTAAATAATATAATATATAAATATATATATATATATATTTTTTATATACCCTATATTATGTGTGGGGTGTGTGTGTAAAGTGACAACAAAAATTTAAATAGGAATTCCACCCGAAACCCCCCCGCGCTGGAAGTGAAAAAAGGGTTCCCTTTTTCCCCTTTTTCGTGAAACTTCAGCGCCCCTTTTATTTTTGCCCTTTTGGGGGAAGACCTACATTTTTTTCCTTTATTTTTGGAAGAGAGGAAATTAAATATTTTTCACTTTATAGTTCGTGTTTTGAATAAATGGTTTTGTTTTTTGGGGTTTGTATATGTATATGTGTTTTTTATTTTTGTATGAAAAAGTGTATTTATTTATTTTTTTAATTTTTTTAAACTATTTTGTGTGTGTGGGGCCCCCGCGCGGCGTGGGATGGGGGTGTGTGTGTTTGTGTGGTGTGTGTGTGTGGGGTTTTGTGTGTGGGTGTGTGTGTGGGGTTTTGTGTGTGTGTGTGTGTGTGATTGTGTGCCCCGTGTGTGATTGATGTGTATAAAATGTATGTGCTTATTTTGTGCAGGGGGTATCTTGTATCTCTGTGGTGTTTTTTGTGCATATTAAAATATTTTTTAAAGTGTTTTTTGTCTTTATCTATCATTATCTATCTATCTTTTAAAATCTATAAATATATATTTAAAAAAATTTTCATTACATATATATATAATTAAAATATATATATATGATATATATATAATATTATATATATTTTTTATATATGTATAATTTAAACATACACCCCACACACACACACACCCCCACACGCACCACAAAAAAAACACACACCAAAAACACACACACACGCACACACGCACGGGACACACCACACACACAACACAAACACAAAACACACAATAAATATATATATTTTATATAATATAAAATTTAAAATATATAATATATGTATATATTTTTATATTAACATATTGTATATAAGCAATATATATATATATATATTATTTTATATTATATATTAATATATAATAATATAATACATACATATAGTTATAATTTTGGGAATGTATATAATTTTATATTATATATATATATATATATATATATAATATTATATTTTAATAAATTTTATATATATACATTTTGTGGTGTGTGTGGTGTGTGTGTGTGTTGTTTGTGTGTGTGGGGGTGTGTGGGTTGTAATTTTAGTCGAACAAATTGCAAGTAGAACACCCAAGGGAAAATACAGGAAAACACGAAAATGCCGAAAACCTTTTTTATTTACTGTTCATCGGATATATAAAACAAGAGATACATAGAAGGTGGGTTTTTTATGTACAAAGTAATGAAACAGTCGGTCACGTCGGTAATTTGGCGTTTTGGAACTTTTGTAGGTGGACTACCCATTGCGGTGTTAAAAGTGGGTTTGTTTTAATGAATGAACGCCCCTTTTATATCTTCCTTTTTTGGGGGAGTAGGCCTTGTTTTAAAGATGGAGACCTGGGACCCCTTACGGGGAGGCCGTTTGGGGTCGACGTGACCAAAGAAAGGGCCCGCCCCGGGGTTTTTTCGATTCGTTGTTCCTGGAGGCCTCGTCCTGTCTCACCTATGCATACTTTGTCAAGCCACCGCAAGGGATGCTGTATACCTGGCTAAAAGGGGTGTGTGGTTGACCTCTTTTCCCTTAGGGAAACTCCCATCTTCTTACCAGAAGTGGTAGCTATTTCTTATGCGGCCCCAAAGGGCCCCCCATGTGTTTTTGTCACTTTCGAGTGTGGGGTGGTTTAAATTTTGTGTCTTTTTCCCGTGTGGCGTCCCCTCTTGATTGGTCATGATCTTTTTGTCGTGCTTTTGGAGGTGGGTGAGCAAGGCCCCGAGGGGAACGACGGCGTTTAAAAGGGGTTCTGAAGTGTTTCAATTCCTCCCCCCTTGGACACTGAGCTGCCAGATTCTGAAATGCTCGGAGGAAAAAACCATTGGGGCCCCGTCTTCTTTTTTGTTCTGTTGTTGTGGGCCAAAGAAATAGTGTTAATTTTTATCTTTATCTGTTTTTTTTTTACACATAGAACACCGGGGCCACGGATTTTAAAGGGGTCCGGGGAAAGGGAAACTGTTTATTCTCTCTTCTTTGTGGTGCACTGCATTTAGCCTGAAGTCTTTAAAGTTTTTCCCGGTTTGACATAAAAGCGAGGAAAGTCATCTACATTACGAAGGGCCCGACTACATTATTCTCCACGGGTATTCCGGGAAGGGGCAGTTCGAGGGATTTCAATTTAAAAAGCTGGACTAGGAATTTCCGAAAGAGGTGAAAACCCCTCGCGAGTCCTTTTGAAAATTTTTCTCGTACTCAAATTCCCCGGGAAATTTGAACGGAATCCGGGGTTTCGGGCGTAATCATCCCCCGGTAGTGGTAGTTTACCCTCGTCCCCTTCTGCCCAAATTTTTTGCAGCTTCGATGGCCCCCTCAAATTTATTTTCGTAGGTAAACAAAACTTTTGGGGTGAAGCGGGAAAACTTTTAGCATCTCATCTCGACGTTTTTTCAGTTTGGCCCCAAAGAGGGGCTGCAAGTTTTACTAAAAACCGGGGGTGGGGCACTTTCCCCATCCCTGGTGAGGTCTCACGGGGGGTTTTCCCTTCCCCTTTTGTGTTTTTTATTTTTCCCACGGATCGTCGTCGATCGTCTCCTCGAGCAGGGTGCAGCAAAGACTTCCCCTTCTCGAACATCCGAGGCTTTTCCCTTGATGCTCTGTTGAAACCCCTAGGGCCTTGTCTCTGCTTTTTTTGTCCACGCTTTTTTTGTAAGGGAAGGAATCCGGGCAGGGACTTCCCTCTTAGTAAAATAACAGTGTTTTTCAATTTAATTTCGGCACCGCCACCCTTTTTTTTTTTCCGCGATGAAATGGGCCCATTGAGTCCCCTCCGCCAAGGTTTCCCGTTGGGGCTTGATGTACCCAGGGAGGAATGGGAGGGTCACTTCCTCTGGCCGGGGGCGACTGCACAGGTCACAATCCCCGAAAGGGAAAACCCCCTCTCAACTGCAGGAGATTTCTGCGGTAGATGGACTGAAAAAAGTCAGCCATGCCTTTCCCCAAGGGGGGCCCGGGGGGTCGAATTTTTTAAAACCCAAAGACAAAGGGGTTCCTTTGAGTTTCCCGTGGGGAGGTTTTGTTTGACAGTTTAACTATCAAATTATCACGCACCTCTTCAGATCAAACAATAAACAAGTGTCAAGTGTGGTTTTTTGTGCCAGTAAAGTAAGTACATATCAAAGGAAAAAACACAAAAACATAAAAAACCCCACACAAACGGACACATACCCCCTACACAAAAACCCAAAAAAAAAACACAAAAACAAACAAACACCACACACACACCACACACACCCCACAACACACCCACCCCCCCACACACACACACACACCCCCACACACACACCCCACCCCAAAACACACCCCACACACACACACACACACACAACACATACACAACAAAACCACACATCACACACATGCAACACAACAAAACCCCAAACACAAAAAACAAACACACCCCACAAACACACACACACACCCCACAATCCAATATTTTAAATATTATTATATTATATATATATATATATTTAAAATGTATTATATTAAAAATATAAATATATTATATATATATTTAAAATATATTAAAATTTTAAAAATTTTTATATATATATATATATAATATTTATATTTATATATATTTATAAAATATATAAAATTATATAATATATATTTTATTATATATATATTTTATTTTATTATTTTTTTATTTATGATATATATTTAATTTATACAAAGCAAAAAACCCCCACACAAATACACACACAGGGGCCCCACCCCACAGACAAACACACCCACACCACAATATATATTAAAATATACATATTATATATATAAAATATATATATATATATAAAATATATATATATATAATAATATATAATATATATATTTTTGTGGGTGTGGTGTGTTGGTTTTGTGTGTGTGTGTGTGTGTGTGTGGTGTTGGGGTTGTGTGTGTGTGTGTGGGGTGTTGTATGTAAGGGATGTATGTTGTATGTAGGGAGTAGGGAGTAAAGTATGTATTTTTGTGGTTGGGGATGTGTGTGGGCCCGTGTGTGTATTTTTGGGGGTGTTACTTTGGGATCTAATAGCACTGCACATACATAAGGACTTCCCTTTTTCCTTTTTTAATAACCTTGTAATTCCCCAAAACTTTACAGCTAATGAATAAAAAAAAAATATAAATCATCCCCACATCAGTCTTTAAAAAATTTTTAAATTTTTAAGTTTCCCAAAAAAAACTGTCATTCCCTTTCAATATGATCCACTCATCGCAAAAGTTTGCGTGTTTTTAAATTTGGGGGGAAAATTAGAAAAGGAGATCAAATATTTGGTCGAGAAAGGGTCAAAAATTTTAAACTTTTGGGTTCAAAGTTTTTGCTCGTTTTTCGTGTCATATTAAATGAAAAATGGCGGGTTTACCCCGGCAATTTTTTAAACTACATATGTGCCCGCCTATAAAATCACCCCCCCCACCCCCACAACCCCCCCCCCCCCAAAAAACATTTCCACGCACCCCAGTGGGACAGTTACCCCTTTTTAAAAAATATTTGTAAAAACTTTTTTTCACCAAATTTCCCCAAGGGATTTTCCTAAAGTTTTAAATTTAAAACACGAACAGAAATATAAAAAACGATTTTGAATATACCCTTTTAGTAATAAAAAGAATAAAACCCGGGAAAAAATCAACGTGTACATGTATTTTAGTTTTTAAAAATTTATGTTAGTTCCGACGCTTACGCAACCTATGCTCTCGAAACTATGAAAAAGGGCAGAAAAAATCAAAAAATCAAAGAAAGCCTTTTTTTTTGAGCCCTGCCCAGCAAGTTTTGACCCATTTGTTAATATAAGTCACTACACTAACGAAGATTAATGTTATCAATAATATTCCCCAGTTAATCGGTTTCAATGATAATTACATGGTAATGAATTAGTTATTTGTTTTTACATGACAGAGAGAAGTATATATAGCATATAGTTATATAAATGTATTTGTTCTATGCTATAGTGAATGAAAACGCATAAGGGAGAATGATCTCAAGTGTGTCGCTTTCGATTTAACGCCGTAATGTACTGCCGTGCGTGTGTTCAATTTGGACAGACCCCCATGTCCAACATTTTCTTCCTGGTCCTCAAACAAGCTTCGTTATCAGCTTCTCACTTGCTTTGCACTTCGGTGATAGAGACTGAGAAATAGAGAGATAGATCGTTAGATATATGGGTTGTCAGAGAAAGAGAGAAAGGAAAGAGAGAGAGAGAGAGAGAGAGAGAGAGAGAGAGAGAGAGAGAGGAGAGAGAGAGGAGAGAGAGAGAGAGAGGAGAGAGAGAGAGAGAGAAGAGAGAGAGAGAGAGAATGAGCAGGAGAGAAATGAGCAAGTGAGAAATAAGCAAGGATGGCCTGGGACAAGCATGCCTTCCTCGCTCCGCCAGCAGCAGCTGACCTAACATATCAAGATCTCCACAAGCTACGTATCTGTTCTTGCCAATAAAGAAGTTAAAGAAAGTAGAAGCCTTTTCCTATGGACCTGGTTCTCTCGTAGTCACAGGCCATTGCGAATAATAAAGATTATAATTACAATGATAATAGTAGTAATGACAACAATAATGATAATGATAAAAATGGATAAGTAATGATGGTGATGATAAGAGTAATAATAGAAATAACAATAATAAAAACAATAATAATGTTAAAAGAGAAAAATAATAATGATGATAATGGAAATATAAAGATGATGATGATGAGAGTCATTATAATAATAATAATGTAAATAATGCTAATAATAATGTTAATACTACTACTACTAATAATAATAGTAATAATAATTATAACAATAATAATGATAATGATAATGATAATAATGATAATAAGGATAATAATAACGATAATAATGATGATAATAATGATGATAGTAATGATGACAATGGAAAAATAATGATGATGATAATAAGAGTAATAATAGTAATAATGTTTATAATAGTAATAATGATGATAATAGTAATAATAATAATAATAAAATAATATGAACAATAATAATAACAATAATGATAATGATAATGATAACAATTACAGTAATAATGATGATGATGATAATAGTAATAATAATAATAATAATAGTGATAATAGTAACAGTAATATAATAATATAAAATAATGATAATAATAACAATGATGTTACTAGTAACAAGGATAGTGATAATAGTGCTAATAACAATGATATCAATAGTAATAACAACAACAACAAAAACAATAACGGTAATACCATCGGTCGGAATGCTGTTCTTCAGCTAATTCTTCACTGGAAGAGAGACGGGATTACGTAACAACAATCACAAAGGTACATTTTTAATAATAAAAGACACAGGGAGCGATGGAAATGAAAAACAAGTTGAAAGTGAAGCTGAAACGATATTTGTCCCAAACAAAGCGGTTAAGCTCAAACTTGAACACTGTTAGTGCACTGGGCAAGGCATAACAATAAACAAATTAGAATGCTCTGAAAAAAGAAGGAAAGAAAAATGAGCGATTAGGTATTAGCATTACCTGTCATATAGTCATTCTTGGTCTGTCCATCCGTCTCTCTGTTTTCTCTTTCTCTGTCACATACATAAAGAATTCATATATAAGCAAACATATCTAGGCGATACACATACGCACACACGTGCACTTTCAGCCTCGCAATTCTTTAATCTTTATTAAATTTCTTTCATTCTCCTCCTTCTCTCTATCTCTCTCTTTCCTACCCCCCTCTCCTTCTCATCTTCTCTTTCTCTCTCTCTCTCTCTCTTCTCTCTCTCTCTCTCTCTCTCTCTCTCTCTCTCTGTCCTGTACCCTTCTTTTATTCTATTTTTTCGCCGATATTTCATCTAGCTATTACATCCATTCCTTTTACACCACATGGATAACAATGCGTACATTCTACTTATTTTACAACTTAATCACTTAATCCTAGACGAGAATCATCAGACACGTAAGAACGAAAAACCTTGTTAAACAGCCTTTGTTGAGAGGGTGTTCCGCATCTGTTGTCGGGGCATTTCTGGCAAGGAATCTAAGCGGAATGCTAAACAGATTCCAAATTTCAGTCGCACTGTGAAAGCGGCATCGAATTCTGATGCTGGGGAATTGGATAGTGATAATATGCGTACTGTAGAGCCGATATGAGTTTGGAGAATCAGTGTTGCCAGATGCATTTTTGAAAATTCGGTAAATGATGGGAAGGAAGAGAAATGTATG
>NW_023663615.1:40000-46843 GCF_015228065.2 Penaeus monodon | reverse complement strand
AACCACCTCTGGCAAGAAGATCGGAGACACTCAGGAAAAAGAATCAAACCACAACAGACTCGACCAAAGTGTACGCATACTTTGGTGGCGGGACAAGGTGTAAATGGGGGAGACGGGAGTGGCCTCCATAACAACGTATCGAAAAACACCGCGCGCCCCCCGCGACCGAAAGAGAGCCCCCGGTTCACGTCGACTCCGACGGCCTTCCCCCCAAATGGTCCCAGGCCCTCCTTTTTAAAAAAGGGCCGCCCCCACGAAAAGGAAGAGGTAAAAGGGGCTTTCAACCCCAAAAACCAAAAATTTAAAACACCGCAACGGGGACCACAAAACTAGCCAGTCGCGCACACGATTCCCGACGAAAATGACCGCCCATACGGGGGATATACCTCTATGGCTTTCCTATCCCCGCGAAGCAATTAAAGCAAAAGGCCTCGGCATATTCGTGTTTTTTCCCTTGTGTTTACCGAAATATATATAATATAATATATATAATATATAAAATATATAATTTTAATATAAATATAATATGTACACCCACCCATACCAACCCACACACCCACCACACAACACACACCCAACAAAATAAAATATATTATAATTATATATATTATATATTAAAATTATATATAATATATAATATTAAATATATATATATATATAATTATATATATATTTAAACCACCACACACCCCACACACACAAACCAACACAAATAAATAAAATTTAAATAAATTTATTTTATATAAGGAGAGAGGAGAGAGGGAGAGAGAAAAACAATTCCGGAAGGGGTGCCACCATCGTCCCGGCTGAAAAAAAGGCTCCCTTCCTGTCGCGCCTCCTGAGACCCTTTAAACCAGGAAGCACCATTGATCTTCCACTCCGAGCCTGGCTCACTCAGGACCCCCAAAGGGACTACATGTCCCCCGAGAAAGGCCCACGACTTCCCCCCCTGTCCGTTGAAAAACCTGAAACCTCCCCCGGAAGCAAGCGCCGCCCGGGATGTACCGCGAATAAAAGGGGACTCGCCAAGGGCCGAAGGCTCAGCTTGCATCCACTGTTTGTAGCGAAAAAACCCAAAAGGCCAAGGCCCTCCATTCCCTTTAAAAGCCCACTCTGTGTCGTCACATTAGGGCAGCGGTTTCCCGGCCCCAAAACGCCGATAGTTCCCCGACTGCTCTGCAGCGCACGTACCTGCCGCGTTGTCCCCGACCACGTTTCCCGTTCGGGGTAAGTCCCCTTGTGTAGGGCCCAGTTTCCACCCCCCGAACGCTATCGTATTTCCCTTTTTCCTTTTAAGACCTTCGTTCTTTTCACTTTTCTGAAATTTAAAAATCTCTACTGAAATTTCCTTCTTCTAAACCTTACCCTTACGCTCAGATCTCCCTTTTATCTGAAATGCCAATCAAAAAACACGATTTTTCCAGCGGCGGCCAGTTATTTTGGAAAGATGAGCTATAGGGGGATAAAAAAGCTTTTTTAACAAATAAAAAGCAAACGACACTGCACTTTTCCCCAGTGTTTCCCTTACATAACAGAACCTTCCCCCTCCCCTTCCCCTACAACCCCTCGCCCCCGTGCACCCTTTTTCCCCTTTTCCCAACCCTTCGACCCCTCCCAACCAAAACCCCAAGTTTCTTACCCCTTTTGGGTTTGTACCAATTTAGGGCGTTTGAAATAGATATAGTTCCCCTGATAAAGGAAATTGAGGAATTTATTGTGTAAAGGGGGACACCGATCAGAAACGGTTCGATAAAAAATGTTTAAATGCAACAAAGGTTAGGGAAGCGTTTCATGTTTTTGCCCAACAACCTAACCCCCGGGGAATTTCTTTAAGGGGGTTTGGCTTCTATTCAGCCCTCTGGGTTGCTCAGTACTACAGTCGCCGGGTTTTTTAGTTTACGGCCTCAGTCTTTTTCTTACATGCCTCGCCCCTTGTAATCGGGGTTAGATTTGCAGTGAATAAGGGTCTTTCCACCCAGAAAACCCCCTTTTAAAAACATAAAAGGGCTTTCGGGGTCCCGACTCACACTGAAATAGCTTATTCATTTCGCAGTTTGTCTCACTCACCCTTGGCAGGAAAATTTTGGGCGTAAAATGGGAAAAATAGAAATGTGTTGAACTACCCGACATTTTTTTAAGCAGTTAAAGAAAGTTGCCCGGAATCAATTCCCAAACGTTTTTCCCAAACCCACCCCTCTCCCCCACCCCTCCTCCCTGTTTTTCCCCGGGCCAACACCCACCCAACCCCCCCCCCCCCCTCCCCCCCCCCCCCCCCCCCCCCCCCCCCCCCCCCCCCTCCCCTTTATCAAAACCCCCCAAACCCGCCTTCTTTAGAACCCCTTGTTCCCAACTGGACCCTGAAAAGTCTGTCTGCCAAATGCTTAATAGGGCCATTTTTCTCGCGGGGACCCCGGAACTTTCCCGTATCCCCTTTCCAACATTATGGGAACCCATGTATAATGCAAAAGACTTACAGAACAGATGCTATAACAGGTTTTATTAACAAAGTGACGCGGAAGTACCCCCACAAACACAAAATTCATGCCTTTTTAGAAAAATTCTCGAACCCCCCCAAAGTTCCCCCCCACGCCCTTCCCCCAGATGCAGAATAGCAAAGCCCATGGGACTCCTACTAATTAATGCCTCTGCTACTCTGCCTTGCAATGACCCCCTCGCTTCCTCACCCCTCAAGGTAAGCCACAATGTTTTCTTAGAAGGGGTTTTGTTGCAGTCGGTAACTTCAATTTTGTAAAGGGTTTTGGGTTTTAGATCTAAAGATCCACCTCCCCGGGTCTGTACTGGTGTTTTGGGGTAACAGTCTGAGGGTAAGGGGAGAACGGGCTGAACTAAGTTCGAGGGTTTCTTTTTCCCACCTTTATCGTTACGAGTCCCATATGTCCCTGGTGATCTCCTCCGGGGGCCCTGAGTTTCTTGGCGACAGGTATTCCGATCCTGGGAAATAACGTTTAAAATTTTAATGGCAGTTTCTTCCCTCGTTCGCCCCTCCATGTGGCCCATCGCTCAGTTATACCTCAGGCCCCCTAAAAACTAAAAAAAAAACCCAAATTTTCTAGCCATATAACGGGAAAGATATTCCCCTCAACAAACCCACCCCAAACCCCTGACCCCCCCAGCTTTGTCCCAACCCGGGGGCCAGGAAGCCCGCTTTGTGCAGTAAGCCCCCCCCTCCCAACTTGGAACAAATCTCGTGCTGCCCCTCCCAAAAGCCCCCCCCTGCCCACCCCAGCACTACTAACTTTGGGGCCCTTTCATGGAATGGGAGAGAGGCATTACATTTTCGGTCAAAAAATTACCACCATTCCTCCTTACGACATGCCTTAATGGTAAACTTAAACGAGGCCTGCCGGTCTTCCCCGAAGGATCTCGTGTTAAGGAATTGCTATCTTGCCCATTTATCCATTCGAAGGGGAGCTTTCCACCCCCTGATTAACCAAACTCCTACCCCCACCGATTCACAATAACCCCCGAGTAGTGTTATAAACTATAAAGGTGAAGTCGGGAAAACTACCACCACCGCCTTCCTGCAACCACAAACTCGCCCCTACGGTCATTCCCTCCTTCATGAAAACTTTGACTATCCCTCCCCAGATTTTGATGGGGTTTGATTTGTCTCGCCTTCCTGAATACCCCTCCCATTGCCTTTGTTTTTCGACTGACTCCAAAAACATAAGAAAACCCGGGTTCCCAAATGCTCAGCCCTGTTTTTAATTCCAAGTTACCGCCCCCCTCAAGCCGCCCTTGCTCTCGAAAAGCATGGGACTTATTGATAAAGGGTAAAAAAACCCCAAGTCCCTCACCGGTCTGCTCCAAATGTTACTGGTACCAAGAAAGAGGGGACAAGAGACTTTATTGATACAGACTTTTAAAACAATAACTATTCCTGAGCCATTCCCTTTCCCCCCCTGTTTTTATTACAAGACTTTGGGACTAAAACAAATTTCTCGATCTGACTTACAAGGGGATTTTCTCAGTACCCAGCCCCTGTTTCCCCAAAAGAAACGCTTTTCCACCCTTCGGACGGGGAATTCAACAACCCCTTTGGGCCCTGAACGCCCTTTGATTTTTTGCCGTTTAAATTTTCCCTGTCTGATGGTTTGTTGGTATGACGATCATTATCTGGACGCCCTATTGGGGGGTTTTTCGAAGGATTTTTTGCCGAGCCAAGTAAAGCTCGGAGATTTTTATAGCATGAAAAACCGGTTTACCAAACCCCTCAGAAGTCCTTTTTTTTGCCTTTTCCCTTTGATTCGGGGTCATCCCGAAACTTCAGCAGGAATCTCCCTATAAAAGAAAGGGAAAAAGCTAAATAACTCCCCGTCCCCAAGGACCATAGATTAGAGTTTAGTTTGGAGGGTTTTTTTAGACCTATACCCCCTTTGGTTTCCCTTGCAACCCCTTTCCCGGTACTTTAAAAGAGACTCCGAATTGTTTGGGGGGAAGGGGCAGGACTTTGCATTTTTAAACCCTCAAATTTGGTTAAAAAGTCGCCGGATTGGCTTTTTCCCGTTTTTTCCAAGCCCTTTTTTTGAAAATGAGCATGGGGCACTATGCAAAATTCGAAGGAAAACTAAAAGCCCCTTTTTTTGCAAAGGGTCTTAATATTGTGGAAGGTTATTTGCCGCAGGAAAAGCTAAGCATTTTTGGTCATTCAAACATTTTTGAGAGAATTCTAGGGATGATATAAAGTAAGAACGGACCCGCCCCCTGACCATTACGTCTTTCAAGGACCCCCATGGTAGATTGGCCGCATTGGGTACCTTTCAGAGTTAACCCCTCGTTTTGTTACCCCCGGGCCCCTTTCAAAAGGGTTTCAGACGCCCTTTTCCAAGCACGTATACCCCTTTTTCTGATAATGCCCCCCCTAGATGTCTAGTTTTAAGACATAAAAAAAAAAGCAGGAAGTGCAGCTTGTATAAGGCATCACAAAATCAGAAACTACCCCAATACCCCTTTTTCCCCCCAGAAAACCCTCTTCCCGGGTTAAAGGGTTTTTACCTGGACGACTCTGGCCCCCTCTTAGATTGTCCATGCCCAAAAGAAAAGGAGAAAGACAAAAATATTTTAGAATTAGTAAACCCGATGCCTGTTTCCCCCCCCTTTAAAAATCCCCTGAGTCATTGGAGGCAGCTACGCTGGGGGTTCCAAACGTTTTGGGGCAGGGCGTCTATTTCCCCCGGTTTCCGAAGTTTTCCGAATTTAAAAAGGTTGTCTGTCTGTCCAATTTACAAGGGTCAAACCCTCCCGGCCCCTCATGTTTTATGAATCCCGCTTTCCCCTTTCCGAATACTGCGATACCCCTTCAGGATTTTAACCAAAGCCCAGGGGGAAAGGTACCCTTCAGTTTTTCATGATAATTTTGTAGATAGTGGCTTTTTCCTGTAAGGACAAAATCAGTCCCATTTCTAGGCCTTCTATAACAAAAATTTATTGCAGATAACATCCCCCCAGCAGCTCAGCACGAAAGAACAGAACTATAAAAGACCTTCCAGTTATGGCTTAATGAATTCAAAAGGTTTTTAAACCACCTAACGATTCAGGCCCAAAGTATTTCAGAAGAGAACAAACCTTTTTGTTAAGAGAATTGATATTTACCCTGAACGAATGGGGACCCCCTATTTTCCCCTTGACAATCCATTAACTGCATTATCATTCCTCACTCGGGGACTACCCCATATCCGCTATTTTGGGATGGACAAAAGATCCTTTTCGAGCTCTTTTGGAGCGAAAACCCGAAAAAACAAGCAATTAAACACATTTAAAAAAAAACTTTTTAAAAATTTTAAACAAAAAAAAAAAAAAAAAAAAAATTTATAAAAAATAATTGAAACCAACATAAGAACAAGGGAAGCAATTATGGGGCACTAGTCTTTTGGGGGCATAAAAATCCCCTAACTCCCAAGCCCCGTTACCCTACTTTGGGGCCCTAAGGGTGACAGTGTCGCAAAAAACAAGGATTTTCAGGAGTTTTTAAAGGGTGATCAAGAATGGGCCCCTTTTACCAAAATGAAGCTTTCTAGTAACACTTGTAGAGCGTTCTTATTGCAGTGCCCACCTGACTCAGGTCCTCTATGCTTGCAGATGAGTCCCGTCCCCTTTCCCGTCCCCTTTTTGGGTTTGGGCGCCCCTTTTTCCCCCCGAAACTACGGAGCGTCCCCGGGCCCTTATAGAGGACCCTTGGGAACCTTCCCTGTCCAATCATGTGAGATAACTGTAGTACTCACCCCCTTATTAGAATTTTTTCACTTGCCAATTTCACCCCGCCCAAGTCAAAGATAAACATACTATTTGATAAGATTTGAAAGGTTAAAAAAGAGAGTTCTCACTCCATCGAATCCACAAAGATGATTTGAGTAAATTCACTGCCGTAAAACCTTTACGCTCCGCCGGCTTATAAAGCAGTTGGAAAAATTTTCACACGCATTTTTTGGGCATTGACGAGGGCAACCTTTAAAAGCCTCTTGCTGACTATAAGTCTCTATATACGTCATTGCAGATTTGATCTTCGGTTTATGCATTTGATACTTGTAGGAAAAGTTAAGTCCCTCCACCCTTTTTGCTCCAGTGAGGAACCGTTACAACCTTTTCCAAAATTCATAACGTACAAAGATTCACCCCCCTTTGGTTTAGGTATTTTCTTTTCAGTTGCTATAGATTTTTTTTAGTGATGTAAGCGTTTCAGTACGACCCAAAATGGCTGCCCGTGGTGAGGTCCCCCAGGCAATATCCCCACATATTGCATAATTCAAACCGGGTCACCTCAGTCTTTTCCAAACCCTTTTTAAACCTTTGGAGACACAAAAACCCTTTTACACCCACTACGTT
>NW_023663615.1:0-25000 GCF_015228065.2 Penaeus monodon | reverse complement strand
AATGGTTTAGTTGTATGGGGATGAAACTCTCCAGGGGCGAGCGCCCCGCGGTTTTCCCAGGTTTGGGTCGGATTGGGTTTGGGGTTTTGGGTTTGAGGGGGCGGGGATGGTATTTGGGGAGGTGGGATGGACATGGGAAAAAGGGCGAAAAAAGGAAAAAAAGGGAGAGGGGTTTGGAAAAGAAAGAAAGGTAAAAAAATACCCAAAGGATTTGAAAAGGCAGAAGCGAGGGATTTTTGCAAAGGGATACAGAGAACGTAAATCATGAAGTAAAAAAAAAAGAAAATTTAAAACCAAAGGGTGAAAGAGAGAAAAAGAGGGAAAAAAAAAACGAGAGAAAAGATAAATGCTCCAAAGGAAGGGGGAAAAGGAGAAAAAAGAGGAATTGGGAGGGTAAGGAAAAACGGAGATTTGTAAGGAAAGGGGGGGGGGAAAAAAAGGGGGGAAAGGGACGAAAGAAAAGAACGGGGAGAGGTGAGACGGGAAAAACGAGAGAAAAAGGGTTTGAAGAAAATAAAAATAGCGAGTAGGAAAAGGGGGGGCGGGGTTTTAAGAGGATACTGAGAGGGGAGGAAAGGAGGAGGGAGAGGAGAAAGAGAGAGAGATAGGGGAGAAAGAGAGAGAGGGGGGAAGGGGAAGGGGAGGGGGAGAGGAGGGGAAGAGGGAAAAAAGGGGGGTTTTTGGAAAAGGGAAAAAGGGGGGGATAAAGCAAAAAAGGGGTAGGGGGGGGAAATAAAGGGAAGCAAGGGTGGGAGGAGGATAAGGGGCAGGAGAAGTTAAGGTCACTGTTCAGGATGGGGGAAGGGGTCGGAAACCTCAATACACACAACCACACCACAAAACACACATATATTTAAAACACACACACACACACACACACACAACACACACAAAACACACACCAAAACACACACCATAATAAGAATATATATAATTTTAATAATTATATATATTATATATATATATATAAAATATTATAATTTTATATATCTAGATATAATAAATAAAATATATATATATAAAATTATATGGATAATTGAAACTGACCTTATTACAGACATACGTCAAACAATTATTATATAATAATATATAATATATATATATAATATATTATTATTATATATATATAGATAGATAGATTAGAAGATAGATAGATAGTAGATAGATGATAATAATAGTAGATAGATGGATATTTTAAAAATTTAAACCACATACAACACACCACACACAAACCAACAGCACACACACACAGACACACACCAATCAACACACACACCAACAAAACAAAAATACAAAAAAAAAAAAAAAACCCCCCCCCCCCCCCCCCCTTTGGTTGTGAAAAAAGGAATTTACTGGCCCGGGTTTTTTTAAAAATTCCTACTGGTTTAAAAAATTATTAATTGTTTTTATGGTTTTTTTAATTGTTTTTTGTTTTTTTTTACATATAAAATTTTTTCATATAAAAATTTTAAAAAATATATATATTTTTAATATAATATATAAAATAAATATATATATAATTATTAATATATATATGTATCTCAAAAAAATAAAAACTTTTGGGCATATTATTACTAGAATTGATCGCCGCTTTCTGTTTTTTTTCTGGGCCTCCGGCTTTAAATTTAAAAATGCCCATAAATTGCCCGGTTTCCTACACCCCCTCTTTTGGTCTTCATCCCATCATTTTGTTCATATTTTAAAATGGGCAAACCCTTCACATAAATTTCATTGACTGTCGTGATACTAGAATCTGCCTTTTTTGAGGACAACCCTCGCAAGTTAGCTAAGGCGACGGTGTAGGGTTTTCACGCTTTTTCCGTGACTTCAGCACGGGCCCATCATTTATCAGACAAAAATTTTCATTCAAATTTTAGTTTAAAAAAATAAATAAACAAAAATATGTTGGTAAATTTCAAAAATAAATTTTTTCCCTTTAAAGTTTACTTTTTCTCGAAAAAAAATCGCAATATTTTTTTACTTTTTTAATATCCTTTTTATTTTTTCGATCACTTAAAACCTCTAATGGTAATTTTTGCGGTCAAAAACAATATTTATTCACCCTGTTAATATATTTTATGAAAAACATAAGCCCCCTCTTATTTTTAAAAAAAGTTTGAATAAAATCGTGGTTGAGTGCGTAATCGTAACGGAAAAGTAAAAAGGTTTTAGCAACTTTACAAGAGTGTGAGGTCTCCCACCCCCCCCCCCCCCCTGCACTGCAAACCTTCCCCCTTATCTCCTCACCCTGTTTCCTTAGTTCCCTCCCCCCTTTTACCCCCCTTCTCCTATCCCGTCTCTCCTAAATACTCTAGTTTCCTTGCCTCCTACTTTGCTCTCTTTCGTCCCCCCTTTAATTCCCCTTTCCCCTTTCCCACATGCTGGTTTTTTTTCTCGTATGCATTTATACTTTTTTCGTTTTCTCTCATTTTTTCACCCCTTTGCTCATTTCTCTTCTTCTCTTCTACTTCGCGATTTACGTTCTTGTTTTTCTCTCTCCCATACTAATCTCCTCGCTTTCACTTTTTCTATTCCGCCGTTGCCCTTTATCATTTCTTTCATCTCCATCTCTCGGCTCCCTTAATTTCTCTCCTTTTCGTCCTTTCCTTGAGTTTTGTCCTCACACCTACCCCCATCCCCTCCCCTAATACCCTACCTGTCACCTCGAACACCCCTGACACCTGAATCCCGAATCCTGAATCCGAACCCCGAACCCCGAACCGAACTGGGTTTAACCCAGCGGCGGCGCTCAACACGCGGGAAAGATGATTCCCGCCCACACAACCTACACTCAACAGTTATACTGCCAACCATGTTTTGTTTAAAACAAAAGGTGCAAATAAAAATTACAATGTTATTTCCGAGTTTCCCTTTTTGAGTTTCAATGTTTTGAATAGGTGAGGGGCGTATAAGCCAGGTGACTTATTTTTGCGATTTTTTGCGCTTTATTTTTGTATTTTAGTGTTTACTTTTAATTTCCCTATGCATTTATTTTTTTTTCATCTTCAAACGTTTTACAATTTCACTTTAATACCGAACCCCTCCCCTTTCTTTTTAATATTTTCATTTATATTATTTTATGTTTTTATTTCCCTTTAAAACTTACTAAAATCGGTTTTTTTTTTTTATCACTTTATTAGTTTTGGGAAAGTTTTATGACTTTGGGTTCATTTTTCAAAAATATATATGACCTGCCCGTCACCACCTTAAATTTTGGACAATGTTAAGCTAGAGGCTCAATGAGGACACTGGTGAAAATCCTTTGTGTTTTGGTTAATTTACCTCTTTCTAGTTTGTTTACTAATTGTTACTAGTTTTTTTTGCGTGATTTAATACGTTCATCTATTTGTAATGTATTTTATTATTATTTTTTTCGGCTGTTACTCTATCTTTTTATTGATTTATTTTAATGAATTCCCCTTTGTTCATTAATTTCTAAGTACTTTTTGTTTACTTTAAATACTGTTGCCACAGTGACTGGCCCCGCTGTTAAATACGCTGTAAAAAAACCATAGGGGTTTGTCTCTGACTGGTTTGTGTGTACCCGGGATTACCCTTACTGTGGCGTTCCTGGAGCAGCAAGGGACAAGGTTGGTTTGAGCCATTTTTAATTGCCGGGTTAGAAATTGCTGGACTGGGCATTTTTAAACCCAAAGTTTACGAGTTTATATTGGCCAACCAGCCAAGATACCTAATGAGTAATTTTATGTATCCGTTCCTAGAACGAGCTTTTCCTTTTTTTATCGATTATTTTTTTTACTTTCTGGGGTGCTTTGCTTTTATTTATTTACATTTTTTACATAGGGTCAAGAAAAAACACAACCAGGCCATTTCATAAGGATGTGTACTGGGCATGGACAGTGTCTCCAACAGGGAAGAACGGGCCCCTCCCCCTTTTTTGGGCCCTAAGCCGCCATCCCCCGCTTGGGTGGATGAATTTCGGGTTTCCCTCGACAGAAACCCTTAACAGATGACTACACACACACACACACACAACCACACACACACACACAACACACACACACAACAAACACAACACCACACAATTTTATAAATATATATATATATATATAAAAATTATATATATATATTATATATGTATATATACACATGTGGGATGGAGTATCTGCAATGAGTAAGAGAGGTGTCGTGGTTAAGTCAGTGATAAAAAATGCTAAACATTACGAGGGGAAGTGATCTGTGATATTGCTACATAAAGGAGAATGATTCATGAACATATAGAGCCTTATATTCCGCCCAAAAATAAAAATAATAATTCTCCATACGTCTCAAAAAAAAATCAATTTGGACCATGCTTCCATGGACTTTTTAAAATAATAGGGATACCAGAAAGTGCCAACTAGGAATGCTAGGTTCCATTACCGTGCTAAATAAGGTCATATCCGAATGCTCCGAGAGTGCCACATAGATAGAATCAGCGAAAAAAATCACTCCCACACCAGAACAGAATATCAAATTACGAAATCATTCGAAAATGACAAGCCTCACCGGTCGCCGAGTAACAACCAAATCGCACGTACCACAGCTTTCCCATAAGTAGATTCGCTAAGGAACAGCCAAACCACCAGTATGTAAGTACAGTACATACAAAACCAGGTAGATTAAATAGGTTACCATAAAGCGACAAATATAATCAGGCACCCGACAGAAGATTTGTCAGATAAACTAAGCATTCACAAAGCGTGATTCTAGCGACGGCACCTCACTCAAGTGCCAGGCGATCCGGGGCCGCGGACGGCCGAGGGCGCACGCCGGTAGGCTTAGCAACCTCTAAGGAAGTGACACCTCTCCGAAGAACTGCCAGATACAAAATCACCTTTCTAACTCCCTCTAACCCCAAACCCCATCCTTACCCATTCTAAATCCTCTCTCCCACATCACCCACCTCCGTCCCTCAACCCTTGCGCTGCAAGCATTACAATTTTTGCATATTATAAGCATGGGCTCATTATAAGGGAGTGCGTATATGCGCTCAGGCAGACGCTGTTCAAAACGTATGTGCACGAGTGTGGGTTGCAAATGCACGGAAATGCGCAGGTGTATGTGTACGTGTCCATGCGGTGTGTATGCATGAGTAGCAATATATACGTGTGTATAGTGTGTTATGTATATGTATGTATGTGTGTGCGAGTGTACGTAATAGTATATATATATAATATAATATATATATATATATATATATATATTTGTGTGTGTGTGTGTGGTGTGTGTGTGTGTGTGTGTGTGTGTGTGTGTGTGTGTGTGTGTGTGTATGTATATAAGTAGGTGTGGGTGTATATATGCGTATATATATGTATAAGTGTATGTGTGTGTACGTAGGGACTAGGTATATGTGTATATGTATATATATGCGTGTATGTATATGTGTATGTATATATATGTGTGTATGTATATGTATATTTGTGATAGAATGTATGTATATGTGTATGTTATATGTACTTTGTGTGTATGTGTGTACATGTATGCGTATGTATACATGTAAATGTGTATATATGTGTGCATGTACAGGTATATACATATATATGTGGGTGAGCTCTAATGTGTACTCATCATAACTTATGTGCGCATACACATATGCGTCAGCATACGTATAGTTATTTGCATGTGTATGTATAGCCATAAGTAAGTGCTTAGGATGTGTGCCCAGGTGTGTGTTCGCATACATAGGGGTACGTTATACACATATATGCGCATGTGATGTGCCCATGCGCCTATAAATGAGTATGCATGTGCTTGTGTGTAGTTGTGTAAAATGTAGAAATGTGTATGCATATCATATGTATGGGAGCATTGTAAAGGTGTAAGCTTGCGTGTGCATGTGCAAGAAATGAACATATGCCTGTTACTTGGGCATTTGCAGGTGAACAACTGTTCTGCACTGGGCGTACATACCCCATAATAAATAAGTGTATAAAATATATCACCATATACACTTCTGATATTCAAACCCATGCTCCCGGGGGTTACCCTGGGTAGTGAGCAGGCCGTGCGTGGCTACACTAGTCCACTCTAGACAGGGCTGAAGGGGGTTTCCCGTGGCATTCCGGCTAAACTACTTTTCCTTCCAGCAAGGTACACCAAGCATGGTGGGAGAAAACTCGCTTTTACCCTAAAAAAAAAAAAAGAAAAAAGGACTCCCCTCTTCCCGGGGCGAAGAGCCCCGGTTCGACGGCATCAGGATCGCCCCGGAGCAGGGGGTTAAAAATCCCGGTCACACAGGCCCAGGCCCCCCACGTTGAGAACCTTTGACATAAAAAGGAAAAAGAGAATAAATCTTATAGCATTACCAGGAACTCTTTCATTAAAGGGAAAATATTGTAGGAATTTGAGAAGATGGCGAAAAAACTAAATAGGGTCACATGTCTATTGGAGAGGAAACCCGGGGAAGAAAGTAAAAAGGGGTAGGTTTTTATTCAAACGTTTAGAAAAGAATTTTCAGGGAAAATTCATAGTGTAATGAGAGTGGCTTCAGCAAAAAAAAAACTAAAAAAATAGTTTTGGTTAAAGGTCTATGCTCCAACCTGCAAACAGTTTGAAGAAAAGAGAACTTCTTGAAGATTTTTCATTTAGCCAGCGACGAGAGAAAAAACCCTTTCCCCCAAAAAATTGTGGGAAAATTTTTAAAAAAATAAAAAAATAGCAAAAAGCCTTTAAAAAAACCCTTTAATGGGGAATCAGGGAATAGGTAATAGGAATGAGAGGGGACAAATGCAAAAGTTGATTTTGCGGGGCTGATCACTCAAAACATAAATTACATTCCCCGAAAAAAATAGAGCAGAAGGGGGCCTGGAAGTCCCCAAATCGGACTCAAAAAAAAAATTTAAAACTTCATCAAAAAAAAGGGGCGCGATATAGAAAAAAAAAGTTTTAATAAATTTGTGGTTTGCGCCCATAAAAGGTTAGGGGCCCAAAATCAAATTAAACCTCAGAGGAGAAAGGACAAACCCATACGGGGAAAATGCACCCCAAATTTCCCCAAATTTGAAGCCCCAAGGGGGGGGGGCGACAAAATTTAAACCCTTAACACCCAAAAACGATATTCACTTCGTGCAAAGATCTCAAAAATTTCCCCAAAAATCAAAAAACCCCGTTTTCCGGGAACATAATAAAGGAAGCTACATAAAGTGGGTTGGTAAGAACGTCAACCCAAAGCTAAAGAAAATTTTCTTGGTAAAAAAAAAATTTGTTTAACATTTAGAGATACTATATGAAAAAATGTAGGGTCATGAAAAATCGTCAAACGGGAAAACCAAAATGAATTAGCCGAACTAACAAAAAACTATAAATAAAAGGAAGGGGGAAGAGTAGGGAAAATTAAACATTCAAATGAAAAATGAAACAGTGATTCGGGTTTACTACCATAAAAACAGTTAAAAGAGATTTGGGATGGGGAAAAATAAAAAAGGCATGCAAAAAGAAAAACCAGAGGGAGAAGAAATAAAAAAATGTAATCAAAGAATAGTGGGATTTTACAGGGACTATAAAAACTCAAATAAACAAACAGCCCGAATAGAAGGGAATTTTTTTTGCTAGAGACTACCTAATCCAGCAGAAGAAATAAAAAAAGTGAAAAAGGGCGGAAGAAGGGAAAAAGCCGGGGGGAGATGGAATTGGGAAGACTTTATAATGATACGGGAAATTAAAAACAGTAAAAACCCACCCTCTTTTTAACAAACCCTTTATAAAGGGGAAAAACTCCGAAAGGCGGGAAAAAAATTGAAAACAATTTTTTGGAACAAAAAAAGGGGGAAAGAAAGGATCAAAAGAACAAATGCCCAAAAAGCTTCCTTTCTTTACTTACAAACTTTTTCAAAAAGGTATGATAACTCCATCTCTGACAGTCTGGTTTCTAACCAGCCAGAGAAAAGCGGGGAAATATCCACACGCTCCCCCAAATAAAAAAAAATAAACGAATACGGGAAAAACCCTGTGTATAAACTTTCATCGTTTAAAAAAAAAGGATTTGCCCTTGTGAAAAACCCAGCAGTCTAAAAACCCTTCCGAATACAGGGAGTAGGAGGTTTTTACTGTAAAATACTGGAAGATTTAAAAGAGGGAAAAGCAACCATCAAGCTCCTATGGGGAAAACCCACCCAAAACCAAATTAAAAAAAGGGGTTTTACAGGGCGATACCAAACCCCACCCCAAAACTGTTTTCCGCTTTCCTTTAGGAAATTTTCAAAAGCTGAAAAGGAAAAGGAAAAAGGGGATCAAAATAGGGACGAAAACCCAAACATCTATCTAAGATTTACAGATATGTTGTTTTTCTTCAGGAAAGCAAATGAAATGCCCAAAATAATAAAAAAATCTGATAGGAAAATCTGCAAAAACAGACTTAGGATGAAAAAAAAAGACTTAAAAATCATGCTCAAAAGTTTGAGTTCAGTTCGAAGAGATACATTTAAAGGGGGAACCCCAGAGGTAGGGCCCCAAATAAATATCAGGGCAATGCGTACCCGGGCACACATCCAGGGGAAAAGGAAATTAAGCGCGTCAGTCTAGGTTTGGAGCGCCTTTGGAAAACACGTAGCATACAAGAATTCCCTTTCCCTTTTTGTTTTAAAAAAAAAAACTTTTTCCCAAAGTGTCCTACCCGTTAAAGCCTATGGATCGAAACAGGAATACAACCAAAATTTCAAAGGGAGAAAACAATAATGCCCAGATAGGGGGCGCGTTTTTTTCCTTGGGCAAAGGGAACCCTTTACCTCGAGTTCCCGCCTAGGCCGGGGGTTTTTTATTCCCCCCCAGGGCAGTGCTGGTCCCAAGCCCGGGTAAAAAAGAGAGAAGGGTTTCTAAAAAAAAAAAAAAAAAAAGGAAAAACGGGACTCTCCGTGGAAAGGAACTTTTGGGGGCCCACCACGACTCCCCTCCCCAAAAGCACACAACATGAAAACTCCAAATTTAAATATCATGCTGTGACCCCGGCGGGTCCCGACATGAACCTACCCTTAAAAAAAGGGAGGGGGAGCGATGTTTGGGGAAATTTCCGAAGAATCGGGTAGGGCGATGTTGGGCAGGGGAAGAGAAAAAATTTGGGAATATATACTTGTTGAACATCAAAAAAAAAAAAAGGGCAAGGGGCAGGTCATATACATCGGGGGACGGGCAACGAAAAAAGAAAGAACGAGGTTTTAGAAAATAAGAGGCCAAGGGCCAGCCGGGACAAATGGTGGGGGACAAAAACCAAAATTTTGGGGGCCGAGCCTGGAAACAAAAAAACAAAAGGCAAAATGAAGTTTGAAAAGTTTGGGAGGGGCCTTAGCCCCTCCCAGGGATTGATGGGCTGATGAGGATTATAATGTATAATATGAAAATAATTTTAAAATTATATATTAATAAAAATTATATATCATATATTTTAAAATATATATATAAAAATATAAAATATTATATATAATATAATATAATAATAAAAAAAAGGGGGGGAAAAAGGGGGGGGGGGAAAAAAAAGAGGGAAAATACACACAGAAACAAACCACACCCTTTTGGTCAAGACAAAGCTAGTCCGGGAAAAAAAAAATTTTTTCTAATCCCCATATTCCCTTTGGAAGTAAAGCCCCAACAAACGACAACTTCTAAAAACTCTTTTTAAAACTAACCCATCATGTAATTAAAACAAAAACCCATGATTGTCAGGGGTTCTTTAATGCTAAAATTGGCTCGGGAAAACAAAAAAAAAACATTTATATTCGTAAAATGCAAAAATTTTGGCCCTCAAAAATACCTTTTTAAATGTGCACCCCAAAACGATGATATACATGGTTTATTTCCTAAAGACAGCACCAGAAACCCAAATCCTATGTTAGGGATCTTTTTAAGATGCTAGAACGCAATAAAAAAATTGCACATTTTTGGGCGCAAAAATTTTGGGAACCAAACATCCCAAATAAAAAAATTTAGATTTCCCCTTTAAAAAGTCAAAGAAAAGCAAAAACTGACCCCCCAAATTTTAAAATTGTGCATTGCAGACCCCCCAAGGGGTTATTTTTGTTATTTTTTGGGAAAACGCAAGAGATTTTAACAATGATACTAACCTCGTGCCTTCTTGAAAAAACATTTTAAAAAAGCGCAGCTAAGAACACCCGACAGTAGAAAAAAAAGAAATGTCCCTATATAAAATATAATTATATTATATATAATAATTTTATAAAATTATATTATATAAATATATATAATAGTATATATATTATATATATTTTATATATTAAATATATATTAATAGTTTATGTAATGGTTATATATATGGATTTTTTTCACAAATTTTATAATAATTATATTAAAATATAATTTTGTTTTAAAATATTTTAATTTTAAATATAAATTTTACATTCCACCACACCACACACACCACACAACCACCCCACACCCCAACCACACACACCCCACAATATATATATATTAATATATATATTTTATATAAAAATTATAATATATGTACCCAAATACATACCCCACACTTTTAAAAACATACATAAAGGGGAAAAAGAGAAAGAGGGACACACACACCACAACACACCAAAAAAAAAACACACACACACCACATATAAAATAATTATAATATAATATATATATTAATATATATATAATATAAATAATATAAATTTTTATATGTATGTATAATTATAATATATTATATTAAAATATATAATATATATATTATATATATTTTTTATAGATAATAGTATTAGAAAATTGTGTGGTTGTGTGGTGTGGGGGGGGTTGTTGGGTGTTTTTGGGGGGTGTGTGTGTGTGTGGGTGTGTGGGGGTGTGTGGGTATGTTGTATTTATCTATATATTATATCTATATTCTAAATACTATTTTCCCTAATTAAAAAATAATTTTATATTATAATATTAATATATATAATAATATTTGGAAGAAAAAACCCAAAATACAAAAAAAATTTTTGAAAATGAACACATTTTCGAATCCCCCTGGATTCCATCTTCATGGTCGCCCGGTTACCAGCCCCCCCCCTCCTCAAAGTGGGCACCTATGTGTTCCTTGGGCTCCTGTGATAAGCAGTACTTTGGCAAAAAAGGCCCCATCTAAAAGGGTCTGTTAACAAAAGTACGCTGACGGGGGACACAAAATAACGCCTTTTTTTCCCACCCGGGGGACATGGTCATCAGAGGGGAGTCAGCAGCGGGGATTTTTTTTCCTTCCCCCAAATTTTCCATCCCCAGACGGGTGGAACCCCCCTTATAAAGCTGCTCCCTAATTTCATTTGAACAGAGCTTTTTCCTTGGATGTCCCTTTGTTCCCCAACCTCCCCCCTTTTTCGTATGGGCCCCCCGGCCATAGTCCGCTCGTCCCCGACCTGATAGACCCCCCCTCTGCTTCCGTTTCTGTCCTCACCGCCCGTGCACCTTTCCTCCCTCTTCTTTTATCCCCTCCCCCTTTCCTTTTAACCTAAAGAGGAAACCCAGGGATTCGAAACTGAGTCTCTTTTTCAATTCTAGTTTGTATTGTGGGTTTTTTTTTCCATTGTATAAACACGGAAGGGGTTTTTTGCTTTCAATATATTATAAAATATAAAATATAGATAAATATATAAAATATATATTATATTTAAATTTCAAAAATTTTGCACATATATTTTAATGATAAAATTTAAAAATATTTTTTAAATTATATATATTAATAATATATATATAAAATTTAAAATTCCCAATTATTGCCAATTTTTTTATATAGATATAAATATAAATATAATATATTTATATAAACAAAAACATAATAAATATAAATAATATATAATATTAAAATATTATATAATATATACAATAAACATATATATAATAATATATATATATAATAATATTAAGGGGAAGAGAGAGGAGAGAGAAAAAAGGAGCACCACACACACACACACCACACCCACCACACACACAATATATAAATAATATATAATATATATATTATAATATATATATATATATATTATTTGTATGTATAATTAATAACTTTCATCTTTTTTTTTAAGGGTAGTTCATGCCTGAGCCGCCGTGGTCCAGCAGATATCAATTGCAGTTTTCACGGTGATGTTTTGGAGTGATACGTGGTAGGGTCCCCAGTTTCCTTTTCCACGGAGAGTGCCGGGTTATCTTTTTTTTTTTTTTTTTTTTTTTTTTTTAGGTTATCATTCTCTTATTTTATCCCGGGTTGGGACCGACGACTTTACTGGGTTGGCCACCCGGGCAGGCAGGCTCGAGGGAGTTCCTTTCCAAAAGGGAAAAAACCCCCGGGGCGGGGACTGAACCTCGAAATCGATGGCCCTCGTACACTTGAGGGGCGACCCTTAAAAAATCGACCCCGCGGGCCTTTAGATCATGGGCTTCCATGATTTTCTTGGCAAATTTTGGCGTGGTTTGCCCTTTCCTTTCCCCCCGGTGTTTTTTTTTTTTTTTTTTTTTTTGAGTCACCATCTTATTTTTCCCGGGATGATTGGGGAATTGGTCTCCAGGGCTAGGCAGGCAAAGAGGAAATTCCTGCCCCAAAAGAAAAAACGGGCGGCGTGACTCGAAAACCCGAACTAGATGGCCCCGTGACAGTCTTGAGTCCGAGCTCTAAAACCCTCGGCCCCGGCCCCCCATAAACATATATATATAAATATTAGATATATTATATATCTATTTTATATATTATATATAAATACATCTATCATATAATTATAACATATAAAATAAAATTATTATATAATTTTTATTATAAATGTTTTTTATATATATATAATAAAATATATAATATATATTATATAATAATAATTAATTATATATATATATAAAACTTTAATATAATATTTTATATTTATATATAAATCTACAATTAATAAATTATATTTTAAAAATTATATATAAAATATATATAATATATATATATTGCCGGTGGTGAGGGGTTTAGAGCATCGGACCGGGGACTTCCGCCGGCAATCTGATTTCGAGGTTCGGTCCCCGGGCCGGCGCTTTTTTCGGGGAAAGGGAACTTCCCCTCGTTGCCTCCCTAAAAACGAAATCGCCTTTTGGCGCATGGCGTGGGGGAAGTCACCGCCGGGCAAAAGCCCGGTTGATTGGGAAAGGTTTTAAAAGGCAAGGGTGGCTTCCAATAAACCTCTCAGTAATGAATTGGAGAGCCTATGCCGCTTTGGGAAGAAGGCGGGAAAAAAAAAAAAAAAAAAAAAAAAAAAAAAAAAAAAAAAAAAAAAAAAAAAAAATATTTTATATATTATATTATATATAATATATACTTTTAAAAAAGGATGATCTCATGTGGGGTGTGTAAAAGAAATGTGGCTTTGATCCCTCCTCGCAAAAGCTGCCACTGCGGGGTAGTTTACAAAAAGGAAGCAGTGTGCAAAAAGTCTCCCTCCCCAGGCATAGCCTCTCCATCTTAAGATTTCTGTAGGGGATCTAGGGAAAATGGTCCTTGCGGTCCAAGGAACCTCCTTCCCCAACCAGAAAGTAAGGCAGGGGCGGGGTCCCACGGGTTGGGGGCCCGTGGGACTCGGTCGGAAAGGGGTTTCCCTCCCGTCGCATCCCGCGGGGCCCGCCTGTCGGTGAAGTTTGGGGAAAAAACCCCAGGGACCTCATAATGGGCCCTGCAGCCGCCCCCCTCGCCAAATTCCTTTAAAAGGATAGCTTCCCCGGGCGAGATACCCAATGTCCTGAGGTTCAAGGGTCAGCGTGATGGAGTGGCTGAGAGTCGTCGGTCCCATGGCCAGGGGTGAGCGGTACCCAAATATCCTCCTTCTCCGGGATTTTACAGCAAGATTCGATTTTGGGGAGCGCCCCAAAAAGGGAAAACAGAATTTTTATTACGCAGGAGACACTGGACAACAGTGCTTATCGCGCGGCTCAGGTGATCTGCTTCCCGGTGAAAAGGTCACACTGAGAAAGGGGCAAAGGAAAGTTTATCAGGTTTAAGGCGAAAGTCATTTTTTAGTAAATTCCCCTTTTTCGTAGGAACAAAGCTTTAGCCCTCACCTGCAAAAAACGAGGGCGAAACGGATGAATAAATGGGTGAAAAAACAAAAACTTGGACGAGACATAAAAAAGAATAAAAATTGTAGGACTGGAGGGCTCCCCATAAAAAAAAATTTTCAAAGGACAAGGCCCGACACAAAGGGGCACTAGACTAATGTGAAAATATCTGGACAAATTTGGCCCCATTGGGGACCCAAAAGAAGCAAAATAAAAAGGCCAGTGCAAAACAACAAAAAATTCTAATGATCGCAAAATTATCATAAAAACCCGGGGAACAAAAATAAGCTCGAATGCAAGTAAAAAATTTAGATACAGGTTAAAAATTCCTGGGATATAGAAAAAGCCTGAGGGGGGTATTTTTCCAACTATAAAAAAATAATTAATGATTGCCCGAAGCTCCATATCGAAAAAAAAAGACGTTAGTGCAAAGTGTGGTTTAGGTTCGGAGTAGCGTCAGTAGCCAGTTCATTCCGAAATCCGTTTAAAGTTTTTTAGTGCACATTTGATGGAAAACTAGGGACGGAAATTAGAAAGGGGAGCGAAACAGGGGAGGCTATTCGGAACACAGTTGGATAGGGAAGAAAATAAAAAATTTATGAACATGAAGAAAACAATTTGTTTTAAAAAAGTTAACTATTTTGTGGAATATTTGTTAATATTTTTAGATGTTGACATCAAGGTCATATATCAATATTGTTTAGATATAATTCTTCTTAAGGGTTAATGAGAATAAAATGGTTTTTTAAAGTTTAAAAAAATGAAAAAGTCTTTCTAAATTGATAGCTCAGCGGAAGGCTTTGACAGGAGGTCCTGTTTTCCGACCGAGGTAAAGATTTTTGTTTATCTGTCAGATTATTTTTTAGTTGATGTTTGTTCATTATTTACATAGAAGTAAATTTTGTTTTGGGTTTTTGATAAATAACTATTGTTTTTTTTTATGTTATTTTCTTTTAGCAAATTCTATTTTACTGAACAGTTTTTAATAAACGAACCTTGCTTTCTAGTGATCTGATTATTTGTTTTAAAATCTAATTCACCTTTTAAAAGATTAAATTTATTATTTTATAATGAGCTATTTGTTTTATAGATTTATTCTAAAATAGACTAGTTTTTTCAATTTCTGATTTTTTTTTTTCATCAATTTTATGATTTATAATAATTAAAAGTGACATAAGTTAGTTTTTTTTAAAATGTCTTTTTTCACGGACAGTTTGGATTTTAATTTTTTTATATGCATTTATAAATTCATTAAAAAAGCATTGTTTTTTTTCAAAGATGAAACCAAACTTGAAATTTCAAATTAAAAATTATATTTCGTTTGAAAACACTGATAATCTTTAAAATTTACATATAATCAATGAGAACTTTTAAACATTTTTTAATTACATAATGTTTTTTGATAATGAAGAAAATTTAATTATTCGTTTTGAAAACCTGAAAAAGTGAATACAGCCCCCCTTTGAGACAACTGCAGTCCGCTCACAAGTGGCCAGATCCGAGATCCTTTTGGGGTGCAGAAGCGGGGCCCCAAAATTTTGAGCAGTGTACCGGGTATCCCCAACAATTAACTAAATGGGGGTGGTCGAGTTCATTGCCGAATCCCCATCAGGAGGACCACCCTTCTGATGAAGTGGGGGCGGTTTTCTAAGATAAAAGAGGGTAAGCAGCGGTATCGGGGCACCCAAAACAAAACTTTAAAGTTGGCAGAGAACCTAGGCGAAGAGCTTCCCAAACTTTTGTTGCCCTTGGGCGCTGGTCCTTTCCCCTCCCTGTGAGGGTGGGGTTCCCTTTGGGGGAAAAGGGGTCGGTGGGTCTGCAGCAATCTCGAGGCACACATTTTGGCCCCCAAAAGAAGCGCCTTGCGGGTGGGGGGTTGGGCCCCAATGACGGTGGGGCCGGATCAGAGGGCTACCCATAGGGGGGGGGTCCCCAGGGGGGAGGGAAAAAAGGCTTCCTGGTGCCCCAAAGGCCTATGAGGGGGGATGGGCACCCACCCGGTTTTCTATTTTGGACCGGGAGAACTCCCCCCTTTGTGTTTCCCGTGGGCACCCCGTAATACCGGAAAGTAGCCTGAGGTTGAAAAAAGCTGCACGGCCCCCGAGCAAACAACCTTTTTGGGTCCTTATTCTTTTAGATGGGTGGTTGATCAAGGGCTGTTCAATCAATGGCGGTCAAATAGGTGGGTAAACAGGTACTATTCGTCGGCAGTGATGGGTCCCGGACTCCCTCGTACTGTAAAAGGGCGCTAATTTTTCATTCCCCCTGGCGTTGGAGATTTTGAGCCCAAAATAAGTTTCCACTCGTGGATCCGGGGGGTGGGGGGGGGGAATGAAAAATTTCAAATTTGTATATACTAAAAATTAAAAGATCTAGCTTTCTCCCTGCGATCTATGAAACCCCCCGACCATTCCCTCGGGAACATCACATGTTGCCTCGGGAAACTACATTTTTGCCCCCTTGGGCCCTTTCAGTTTCCAAAAGGGCAAGAAGGGAATGTAATGGTTTGGCCCCCAAAACTAAGTAAAAAGGGGAAAAGTCCCCCTCAATCACAAAGGAAATCTTACTGGTAAATATGAGAGATTTCAATAGTAGACCTATTGAAGCCATGATGGTGTAAAATCAGGTCTTGTTTTTTTGAAGTCATAGGAAAAAGTTGGGGTAGAAAACGGACCCTCGCATCCCCCCACAGCGAGAGGTAGCCGTATTTGGGGTTTCGTTCCCAGATGAGAGTGATGTCTGCGGCGTTCAAACCCCTGGGGCCAAGTGTCATTTTTCCCCTCAAAAAACCCTAATTTTAAAGGAAATTTGTCTTTCCCGGGGAACGATGGGGGATTCGAGGAGAAACTTTGAAAACTAAAAATTTTTAAGAGGGGCAGTAAAACGTTTCAGAAGAAATTTGACTTTTTGGAACATTACACATCCCTTTCTAATTTTTAATATTTTGGCCCTTTCCCAAATCTTTAAAGTTGGCAGGACCCCCTCAAGGTAAAGCCTATGTGCCCAACCTATGGGTTTCCATCCCCAGGGTAGGGCAGGAAAACCTCTTCCCTTTTTAAGAAAAGGGGACGCAAAGAATTTGGTTTAAAAGGGGGTACGACGGCATCAAAGATGAAAAATCCGGTCCAATAGCTGTTCCCACTGAAAAGAAGCTCATGAGCTTCTAAAAGCATGTAAAAGGTACAAATGGAGAAAAAGATGATAAAAAGAGAAAGGGAAAAAGTTAGTTTCCAGAGGAAAAGCGTGTGCCGGTGCTTTTTGCACAGCGGAAAAACCTTTTGCTTGGGTTCTGGCATCCTCCCCCCCCAAACCTTGCCCCCCAAGCTTTTTACCCCACACACTCGCCAATTCTTTTAAACCCAGCCCCAAATTTGCTAAAAACTCCCCTTGGGAATTCACCACAAACGGGAGTGGGGGAGGGGTCTTTTGAGGAGACTCCTCCCCCCAAAGAAGGTTTTTGGACCCATCGGGTGGGGGCCCCAGACCCTCAATGGTGACACCCCCCAGCGCACCCTTTCCACGGGGGCCTTGCGCTAGGCAGAATCCCCGAAGAAAAAGGCTCGGGTTGCCCTTTCCCCAGGAAAAGGAACCTGATCTTTTAAAAAGCTCTTCAATTTGGGGGTCTTTGGACCTCAGGAAGGGCTCCGGGGGCTAAATGGTACAGCTCCCAGCGCCCCACATCCCGGGGCCTTGCTGCTGCGAACCCCCGAAGAAAAGGTCGGTCCGTTCTTTGCCCGGAAAAAAAATTGAGCTGTCAACGGGAACCCGGGGAAAACTAGTTCCGGGGAAAAAACACCCCTCAAAAGACTCTCCCAAGATCCGGGAAAGGGGACAGCCTAAAGGTTAAAAGGGAATCTGCCCAAGGTTTTTGTAAACACTATAAAAAAATATTAAAAAAGGCCCCCAACCCAAATGGAACTTGGGGAATATGAAAAAGGGAAGAAGCACATTGATCTTCAGAAAACCCAGTTTTGTATCCCTAAAAGAGTTTAAACCCGGGGAAAAAAAACTGTTTCCCTGAAAATTTCCAAAGCTATTATGGGTTTTTGCAAGGCCCTCAGGGGGGAGTAGCAGTAATGGTCTCGGGAATTTTCCCTTCCAGGCATCCCCTACAGACAACATGCGGGTGAAGGTGGAAATAGGCTTGACCATCTTACACTGTTGCATCATCTACCCCCCCAAAATCAACATAAATATTTGGGAAAGATGTTTTTGGGAGTTGCACACCATTTTCCCTTTTGGGAAATCATGGTTGGCATCACCCTGGGGGACACTTTGTGAACCCCGGAAGGGCCTTGGAGTCCTTTGCCCCAAAGAGTAAGCTTTTTATAAACAGTGCCTCCCACACTTTCAAATTCAAATGGGAAATTTCCCCCAATTAGACTTGTAAAATTGTCACCTGATCCAGTGAATTTAAATTGGCGGTTTGGAAGACTTAAGGGAAGCGACCATTTTCAATATTTTGGGGAGGAGGGAAGGGTTTTCCACCAATGGGGGCAAAAGGTTAAAACATGGGAGGGAATTTTTAGATAACGCAGTATTGCGGATTGTAAATTTTTCTAGTTTTTCAAGAGCGTTAACATTCTATCACAAATTCACCTTCCAGAAGCATCCATTTCCAAGAATAGCGGGCATACCGTCGACCCCGGGGTACCTGGGGTCAAAAGCTGTCAGAGCAAAAAAAGCGCATTGGGCATTGAAACGACGCCCCATGAGAACCGTTTCTTTAAAAAATGCCCGAACAGGCCAGGCTAGTGCTAAAGTGGTGACGGACGTATGAAAGAGCCCCCCCGTTTAATGGACCCCTTAAAATGAGTTAGGACAAGGGCATAAAATCGTGAAAGAGACTATTGTCCCACCGCTTTAAAAATAGAGGGAATCCTCACAGACAAAAAAGAGTTCCTAGTGAGTAGCAAACCATGGCAGAGTCTCCTCTGGAGCATTTACATGCCCGATTCTCCCCTCTTGGGCTGAACGAAAACACCCAGGCGTTTTCAGTAAATGTGCAAAATTTTCCCTCAACTTTCCATTTTTTGCAAGGAGAGGACTTGCTTTTTCGCTTGCCCCAAACTTCCCCCGGGAAGGACGTATTCCATACAAATGAACTCCTTCCGGAGAGTCCCGAAGTTCCCGTTGGACCTATTCAATAGATTATAGGGGGCCGTGCCACCACATGCAAATGGGGTTGGGAAAATTTAGACGACCCCAGATCCAAAAAGGGGAAAAAAGCTTTCCCAAAATTTCCTTGAAGTGCGTCACGTTAGTAGTTTCTATGACCTTGAAAAGGTTTTTGATACTACTGGGGAAACATGGGGTCTTTGAAGTTGTATGATATTGGTTAAGAGGAACATAACCCTTTATACAAGCTTCCTTTCTAACCGAATTTGAGTTCGGGGGGGAAACGTTTCTCTAATCTGGAAGATCAGCTGGAAGGGCCCAAGGGGGGTCTTTTTGACCCCGTTTTTCCCTTGTTAAAGACTTGTAAAAGGTGTTTTTAAGTGCTGTCCCAATCTGTATGGGATGACTTTACACTGTACTGTCAGGAGTACGGGATTTTGCAGACTGCAAAAATCAGGTTGACAGTAGGGAAATATCATGGGGTTTAAAATTTTTCCCCAAACAAACCAGGCTAACATTTCACAAAAAGAGGAAAGTTCCATCCCCCTATTTTGGAGCAAAGCCCTGCAATTGTCCAGAGGGAAGTGGGTTAATTTTGACCGCTTTAAGGTGCCCCAATCAAAAAGTTAAAAGTGAAGGCTACAAAGACCCTTGGTAATTTGCGGGGTTTTGCACATCTATCTTGTGGGGCAGACCCCCAAACTTTTTCCGATGACCTAGCCTTTTTTCGTAGTAAACTTGACTTGGGAAAAGGGGTTTTTTCATCGCAATCCCAAGTTCTCCCGATTTGACCGGTTCAAAAAGAAGCTCACAGAATCTTTTCTGTTCATATAGACATTTCAAAACACTTTTAGAGCTCCTGATTTGGCCCCCCAACGGGAAGCCACCTTGCCCGGTGGGGGGGTTGAGGTCCCCAATGAACTGGGAACCAGCCAGAGGGGGGCCCCAAATGGAGGGGCCCAAAGAAGGAGAGACAAAAAGGCTTCCTGGGACCAAGACCTTGAGAAAGGGGTGGGCACCCCCCCTTTGGTTTTTCCCTTGGACCAAAGAGGGAAATCTCCCACTTTTTTGCGTGCGTGGGCTCCATAATTAGAGACGGGGTTTTGGAGTTTAGGAGATGCATGGCCCCCAAGTCTCTACCGTGGGACCCTTTTGCTGAAGGGGAACCACCTTTTCTTTCACTGGGGGAAACATGAACCGATTTACACACTTTTGGGGTTCTTATCCAGATTTGGTTTTCAACCCCCCTTTGGGGAAAAGATTGTGATAGGGGAAAGAGGAATTTGTGGAAGATCTTAAATTTAAAAAATTTGCTAAGGTTTTTGGCTGTTTTAAATTTCCCCCAAATTTCCCCCCTGGAAACAAGTCCCAGTGTTTGGTCGGAATTGGGGGGGGAGAATCGGAAACAGAAACAGAAATTTCTTCAGCACAAGGATCCATGCAAAATATCAAAGGTTCGAAAAACTGGAATGGGGTGGGCTTCGCAGTGAGAGAAGGAGGGCTGCATCGGCACTTTCTCTAGCACCCCGATCTTCACGTAGAGTTACAGCCCCCCTTGCACAGCTAAGTTGCTAGAGATTACAAACATTTTATTTTAATATTCAAGTTACTTGCAGTGGGGGGCCAGGTTGTTGGTTTGGGGAAGAGCGGCGACGGAAACAAGGGAGGCCCCCCGCCCCGCGATGCCGTTTTTCCTCCCACACACGACGAAAAAACAATCGGAGTTTTCTTCGGGGAAATGAAGGAACAATGGAGGCATACCTCTAGAAAAAAACCCGCGAGAAAAAAGAGTGACCTTGGAAGGGGTGGGAGGCTGCCCATAAACACACAAAAACCAACCAACCCCACACACAAAAAATACCACACAAACAACTCACTCACCTCCGCTCCACTCCACTCACATACACTACCACCACACACACACACAACACACACACAACACACACACACAACAACCCCAACACACACCCCAACACACATTATATATATATTAAAAATTTTTATATTAATTTTAAATATTTTAAAAATAATATTAAAAGAAAATAGAGAAGATAGATAGTAGATAGATTGAATGTGTATGGAGAGAAACACACACACACACGTATTTTATAATTATATATAATATTTTATAAAATATTTTAATATATAATATATATATATTATATATTATATATTATATATATTAATTTTATTATATATATATATATTTTTTATAATATTCTATATCTTTATTATATATATATATATTAAATTTATATTATATTTTGTTTGTGTTGGTTGTGTGTGTGTGTGTGGGTGTGGGTGTTGTGGTGGGTGTGTGTGGGATGTGGGTGTGCATATATAGTTATAATATAAGTATATAAATACCCCACACACACACACACACACACACACATATGTATATGTATATACATACCAACAAAAAAACACATATAACCCCCCACAAATACACACACACACCCACACAACACAAACACACACACACACAAACACAAAAAAAAAAAAAATAATATATATATATATATTATTTATATTATATATTATGGGGGTGTGGTTTTGTGTTTTGTGGGGGTGGGGGGTGGGGTGTGTGTGTTGTTTTTTTTTTGTGTTTTTTTTTTTGTTTTGTGGTTTGTGTTTTTGTTTGGTTCGTTGGTTTTGGTGTATAGATTACGAAATTAATTAATATTTATTATATAATGTAATACATACACAAAAAAAACCAAAAAAAAAAACCCAAAATATTTTTGTGTTATTTGATAACTGTTTTAGGAATTGGAATAGATTATTATATATAAAACAATAAATGTATTTCAATTAATTTAAAATATTTATACTACACAACCACACCCAACAAACACCACACACACCACACACACACACACACAAAAAAAAAATCACAAAAAAAAAATTTTATTATAAAAATATAATATTATATATATATATAATATTAATTACACACACCCACAAACCACACACACACCACACACCACACACAAAATATATATATATATTATTAATATATATATATAAAAATATATAAAACACCTCTCACACACACACACACACACACAACACACCAACAATAATAATTTTATTATATATATATATAATATATTATATATATTATATGTGTGTGTGTTGGTGTGTGGGTGGGGTGTGTGTGTTTGTGTGGGGTGTGTTGTGTGTGTGTTGTGTCCGTGGTTCTTAGTTTTGCTGTTCGGTTCTTTATGGTATCCTCGGGGATAGTTTACTCAGGCATATTAAAGACAATATTGTATTTTCACCCTATTTCATCAGAATATACATCATTTCACAAAAATACGAATAAAAGGTCGTGACTGTCATGATCTGTCAGAGATGTCGGTTGAAAAAGAGGCGGTGAAGTGCCAAGCTAAGATTGTTACCGAGGAAGGAGAGCCCACAAAAGCCCAGGGTAGCCATTGGTAGAGTGGGATGCAGCTATCAGCATTTACCCCCGTTTAAATAGGGGGAATGTGCTCAGCTCGGAGAAGAGTGGCAAACCATAGAATGGCAACCACCGACGAGGTTAGACGAGGCTAAAAGTCGAAACTGCCCTCCGAATGAGTGGAGGCGAACCAAAACCCTCAATATGAACACGAGAAAACCCCTTTACAATATATATATATATATATATATTATATATATAATATATATTTTTATATATAATAATATATATATAAAGTTCTATCGGACAGGGGGAAAAAACTGTTACATGTTTGTTACTTTGGCGCACTGACGTCATCGGCGAACATAAAAAAAAGTGATAATGATTTTTTTTTATGATCAAGAAACAGATAAAGAATTTGTTCATAATTTTGGAGTGGAGAGTGTAATCAGATTCATTTGTCTTTAATGATTTTGAGAATCTACTGTATATTATGTGAATAAACCGGAATAAGACATCATTGACACCTGTGTCTGCTAACCTGATCATCGACAGCGAGTGTTTGTGTGTGTGTATATGCACACACACACACACACACACAAACACACACACACACACACACACACCACACACACACACACACAACACACACCCCACATTAATATATAAAATAATATATATAATATATATATATATATATGTTGGTGGTGGGTGTGTGTGTGGTGTGTGTGTGTGTGTGTGGTGTGGTGTGTGTGGTGTGGGGGCGTGGTGTGTGGGGTGTTGGGAACATCTATATACAATACATCTATATACAATAATATAATATATATATAATATATATATATAATTAAAATTAAAATATATATAATATTTCATATATATGTGTGTTTTGGTGTGTGTGTGTGTGTGTATTATATATATATATATATTATATATATTTAATATATATATATTATATATATATAATATACATATATTATTACATATACTAACATATATATATATAAATAATATACACACACACACACACACAAATATATATAATATATAATATTATATATATATTAAATTAAAATATATATATATATATTTTATTTTATATATATGAAAATGGAATAATGCAATGCCGCATTGATATCGATAAATAACAACCCCCCCTGACCAGGACTCGAAACCCAGGCACTCCGGGTATGAACGAGGCCAGTGCTAAACCAACCCGCCACACGACCCACTAAAAGGAGTGTGCAACTAGGATCTTACTAGCTCCATCGACATTACTCATCTACTCATACTTGAGTAATGACAGCGAAGTTTTACGCTCATCCCCGTGGGCACTCAGTGGAAATTGATTTAGCAATTTAAATCCCAAAACAGAGTACTGAGTATAATTAAAGATGGAATAAGCAATGCCGCATTGATATCGATAAATAACAACCCTCCCTGACCAGGACTCGAACCTAGGTCACTCGGGTAGAAGGTAATGTATTATAATAAATATATATATATATATAATATTTTATTATATAAAAATTATTTTATATATATATATATATAATAATATTATATACACACACACAATATATGTTGTGCGTGTGTGTGTATCATACACAAACACATGTACACACACACACACACACACACACACACACACCACACACACACACACACACACACCACACACACAAAACCCCACACACACACTATATAAAATATATAATGATAATATAATTATAGAATATGAACACACACACATGCACGTACACACACACACACAACACAACACACACAACCCCACACACACAACCAACACACACACAAAATATATAAAATATAGATATATTATATATAAAATATAAAATATTATATATATATATATATAATAAAATAAGATATATATATTATATCTATATATTAGTAATAATATATAAATATAATATAATAATAAAATAATATTATAATAGCATTAATAAGTATTTCTGTTACAGTAGACACGTGGCTCCAATCCCCAATAGGACCATTCACTCCGAAGGGTGCTTACTGCTGAGATTGCGAAGTCTGGTTGCCGGCCTTCATTAAGGCCGGCCGTGTCATTTTTTTGGCTGTCTCATTTTTTTCTGACATCAGTGCCTACCGTGGCGGTGGGATTGCCAGCAGGCGCTCCTGTAGCGTGGTGTAAGCATTGGCATGTACAAGTACAAGTAAGTACAAGTGTGGCGTTCGGGTCGATGCAAGAAAGCAACACCTCGAGGACGTAGATGACGGTTTATCTGATCTCGCTTTACCCTTCAGTTGTGTCCAACGCGCAGCGCGGTAAGGTCGGCTAGCCTCGCCGCGGCGCTTTACCTACCCGTGATATAATTTTAATAATATATATATATATATATATAAAATATTAAAAATATATATTATATAATATAATAATTGGGGGGTGGTGTGTGTGTGTGTGGTGTGGGGTTTTGTGTTGTGTTGTGGGTA
>NW_023663614.1:0-14738 GCF_015228065.2 Penaeus monodon | reverse complement strand
GAGAGAACCCCAAAATGATTTTTTTTTCGATTTCTCTGATGATTTTGGGAATTATTAGGGAAATAATGTAAAAATTACCAAATCGTTTTAATCATAAAAATATGGGAAAAAGGGAAAAATAAAGAAAATTTTGATAACTTTTGGAATTTTAATTTTATCAATTTTTTTTATTATTGTATTATTATTATTATTATTATTATTATTATTTTATTTTATCTTATTATTCATTATTTTTTATTTTTTTTTTATTTTATTATTATAATATCGTTATTATATTATTTTTTTATTATTTCTTATTATCATTTTTACTAGTATTAATTGCAAAAAATTTATTATAACAAAATTTCTGAAATACGTTTTAAATTAAAAATAATATATAGAAATTTTTAATATCGTTTTTATTGTTATTATTATTGTTATTTCTATTTTATTGTTGTTCTTATTATATATTAAAAAATTATAATTATAACTGCAATAATTGCAAAAATAATGATATAATTGCAAAAATTTAGATAAAAATTGCAATAATGATGATAATAATTGCATATATGATAATTTTTATGAATAATGATAATATTGATGAAAATCATGATATAATGATGATAATACCAGGAATTTCCCCAAAATATAATAAAAAGGTAAAGAAAATATTCCCAAAATCGAAAAAAGGGGCAAACTACGAAATATAGCCTTTTGAAGTATACTCCAAATTTTTTTTTCGATTTCTCTGATTATTTGGCAATTATTAGGTATAATGATAATAATTACCAAAATCGATTAATCATGACAATATGGGAAAATATGAGAATAAAGAGAATTTTGATACATTTTGTTTATTTATTAATATTATCAATATTATCTATTATTATTATTATTATTTATTATTATTATTATTATTATTATTATGTTATTATTATTATTATTATTATTATTATTTATTATCATTTTATTATCTTTAAATTATTATTATTATTTTTATTTATATTGTTTTATTATTTATTTATTATTATCATTATTATCATTTTAACAAAAGTAAAATAATTGCAAATAATTATTATAACAGAAATGATTACTGTAATAACGATATTAATTAAAATAATGATATAGATATTATTATAATATCGTTATTATTGTTATTTTTATTGTTATTTCTATTATTAGGGTTTTGTCGTTATTAGCATAATTGCAAATTATATATTAAACTGCAATAATTGCATAATAATGATAATAATTGCAAAAATGATGATAATAATTGCAATAATGATGATATAATTGCAATATGATGATAATAATTGCAATAATATGATAATGTTTGATATGAAAATGATTGATGATAATCATATAAATGATAAATAAAAAACAAATTGTCTCCATATATAAGAAAAAAGGTAAAAAAAATAATTCCAAAGTCGAAAAGCGGCAAAATCTAGCGAATATCCTTTTGAATATACTCCAAAATGACGTTTTTTTCGATTTCTCTGATGATTTTGGCAATTATTAGGGTAATAATGATAATAATTACCAAAATCGTATTAATCATGACAATAATGAGGATAAAAGTGAGAATAAAGAGAATTTTGATAACATTTGATGATTTTTTAATATTATCAATAGTATCATTATTTTTTATTATTATTACTATTATTATCATTCTTATTATTATTATTATTTTATTATTATTATTATTGTTATTATTGTTTTGTTATTATTATTTTATTTATTATTATTTTCATTATTATTATATTATTTTTATTATTATTATTATATATCGTTTTTTAATATTTATTGTTATTATATCATTATTATCATTTTTACAGTAGTATAATTGCAAAAATAATTATTATAAACAGTAATAATTACTGTAATAACGATATTAATTAAAATAATGATATAGAAAATTTTTTATAATATCGTTATTTTTTTTTGTTATTTCTATTATTATTGTTGTTGTTATTAGTATAGTTGCAAAATTATATATTATTGTAGGGGACCCATACCTAGCCAAGTAGCGCCGGAGCACTGGGAATGCCTAAAGTCTCCCCTGAAGAAGGCCGCCTTGCCCGCGCAAACGCACGTGGACGATGCCTCTTCCTTCATACCCCCCTAATGGAAGCCGCCTTGCCGGCGGGGGGGGCTTGAGGTCCCAATGATCTGGTGAGCCGGACCAGGGGGCTACCCATACTGGAGGGGTCACCAGTGAGGGATGAGACAAAATGGCTTCCTGGTGCACCAAGGCCTATGAGAGGGGATGGTGCACCCACCCCTGGTTCATTCCATCTTGGACCAGGAAGAACTCTCCCACGTGTGTTTTGCTGTGCGTGGCATCCCGTATTACCAGGAGACAGGAGTCCTGGAGGTTGAGGGGGTTGCAGCTGCGCCCTGCAGCTAGCAACACACCTCTTTGGTCCTTATTTTTGGTTAGATGGGTGGCTTGATCAAGGCCCGGTCAAGTCAATCGGCTGGTCAAATATGGCTAGGGTCAAGCAGGTATTATTTAGTCGGTAGCGCATAGGTCCCGCGACTGCCATCAGTACTGTAATAGTGGCTGCGTATATTTCCTCATTACCCCTGTGGCTGTTGGGAGATTTTGAGCCCCAACTATAGCTTCCCCTCGTTGGACTCCATGGTGGGTGGGGGGGGGGGGGGAAAATGAAGAATTCCAATTTTGTATGAGTACTACAAATTTACAAAGATCTAGCTCTCTCCCTGACGACCTACGCAATCCCCCGACCATTCCCCTGGAACATCACGTATTGTCACTTTGGAACCTTTCCAGCTTCCATAGGGCAAGAATGGGAATCGTAATGGTTCCCGGGCTCCCAAACCAGGTAAAAAGGGGGAAAAGTCCCCCTCAATCCACTAAGGAAATCTTACCTGGTAAATATGAAAACATTTCATATAGTAAGTACCTAGTAGTGAAGACCATTGAAGGTGTATCAATCATGGATCTTGATATTTTCGAAGTACATCGAAAAATTGTTGAAGTATGTCAACGTGATCCTCGCATCACCCCACAGGAGATGGTAGCCCTAATAGTTGGGTTTCGTCACCAGACGAGAGTGACCGACTGCGTGCGATATGCGCCCATTCCTGGGCTAAAGTTTCATGTTCTCCTCACAAAACCCTCAATCAGTGTTTTGGAATTGTCTTTTCACGTAGACCTGTTGAGGTATTCTTAGGAGAATCTGTTAGAGGTACTAGTGTATTTTAATGTTGTGGCAGTTTAACGTTTTAAGAAGAAAGTTGACGGTTTGGAACAGTCTCCCACCAGCTCTCCTTCTAACTTTTAATACGTTGGCCCTTTCCCAAAAATCAGTTAAGTTGGCAGGTACCACCTCAAGGTAAAGCCATATGTACCCAACCCTATGCGGTGCTTCCACTGCCGGGTTTTATGGGCATGGAGCCAACTCTTGCCGTTTTAAGGAAATGGACAACCAAGAATATGTGTTAAGTGTGGTACGAAGGTCATCAAGGAGATAAACAACTGTCCCAGGTCCAATATGCTGTTACCACTGCAAAAAAGCTGATGAAGCTTCTTCAAAGCAGTGTAAAAGGTACAAATTTGAGAAAAGAAGTATTGATAATAAGGACAAGGAAAAAAGTTAGTTTTCCAGAGGCAAGCGACGTGCCCGTGTGCTTTTTGCACAGCCAGGTAAATCCTTTGCTTCGGTTCTGGCCCATCCTCCTTCCCACCAACCTTGCCTTTCCCCAATGCTTCTTACACCACACACTCTGCCACTTCTTTTAAACCTCAGCCCCCAATTGCTGAAACTGCCTCTGGTGAGTTCCCCCAGAAACGGAGTGGGAGTGGGGGGTCTTTTGAAGAGACTCCTCCTCCCAAAGTAAGGTCTTTGGGAGCCATCAGGTGAGGCTCCAGAGGCCTAAATGGTGACAGCCCCAGCTGTCACCATATCCACTGGGGCCTCAGCTGCTAGGCAGAATGCCCCTGAAGCAAAGGCTCGGATTTGTCCTTTGCCCAGGCAAAGGAATCCTGAGTCTGTTTCAAAAGACTCATTTCAAGGTGGGGTCTTTGGAGCCGTCAGGAAGGGCTCCAGGGGTCTCAACAGTGACCGCTCCAGCTGCCACCACATCCACAGGGGCCTCTGCTGCTAGGCAGAATGCCCCTGACGCAAAGGCTAGGTCCGTTCTTTGTCCAGGCAAAGAAATCCTGAGCCTGTCAAAGGGAAGCCTGTGGAAACTGGTTCCACGGGTGAACGGCCCCTCAAAGGACTCTCCCAAGATCCAGGAAAGGGACAGCCTAGAGGTGTAGGGCAAACCTTGACCACGGGTGCTGCCAAGCACCTTATGAAAAGGGTAGTTAAATGGAACTGGATACCCTAGTCCAGTGGAACTGTCGGGGAATTCATGCAAAATGGGAAGAGCTGCAACATCTGATGGCTTCTGAAACCCAGTTTGTGTATGCCTACAAGAGATTATGACCAGGGAAAATCATCCGATTCCCTGAGAGGATTCCAAATTCAAGCCCATTATGGGACTTTTGACAATGGACCTCATGGAGGAGTAGCAGTAATGGTACGTCAAGATATTCCCTTCCAGGCCATCCCCCTGCAGACAACACTGCAGGTGAAGGCTGTGAGAATAGGCTTGACACGACCTTACACTGTTGCATCTATCTACCTTCCTCCACATAATCTCAACGTAAATGATTTGGAGGATCTGCTTGGGCAGTTGCCACATCCATTTCTGCTCTTGGGAGATTTCAATGGTCGGCATCACCTCTGGGAGACACTTTGTGCACCCTCGAGAAGGGCCTTGGAGTCCTTGCTCCTAAGAGTAGATGCAGTTTTATTGAACAGTGACACTCCCCACATTCCAAATTCAAATGGACATTCTCCAATATAGACCTGTCAATTGTCTCACCTGATTCACAGATGAATTTCACTTGGCAGGTTATGGAAGACTTACATGGAAGCGACCATTTTCCAATACTTTTTGGAGGAGGTGAATGGTATTCCAGCCAATGGAGTGCACAGATGGCGACTTGAACATGCGGACTGGAATTTTTTTAGATCAACTGCAGTATTGCATGGATCTGTGAATGATTTCCAGTGTGTTCAAGATGCTGTTTAAACACTTCACATCACGAATTCACCTTGCAGCAGAAGCATCCATTCCCAAAAGTAGCGGGCATTTTCCGGGCGACCTCCCGGGACCATGGTGGTTTTGATGAATGCCAACAAGCTGTTCAGACAAGAAAAGCTGCATTAAAAGGGAGTTTTAAACGACGGCCCCAGTGATGTAACCTTGATCCATTCAAAAAGACCCAGCCAAGGCCAGGCGAGTGCTAAAGGAGGCCAGACGGACGTCATGGAGACAGTATGTCTCCTTGATTAACTCTGGGAACCCCTTTGCATGGGTATGGGACAAGGTGCGTAAGATCGCTGGAAAGAGCACATCACTGTCCCCCCCACCTGCTTTGAAGATTGATGGCATATCATCACAGATAAAAAAGATGTTGCTAATGAGCTAGCTAAATCCATGGGAAGATTCCCCTGGAGCATCTTACACTGCGCGATTCTCCACTCTTCCGGCTGAACAGGAACAACACCCAGTGTCGTTCTTCAGTAGGACTGCAGCAGAAACTTCCATACAACTTGCCATTTTTGAGCAAGGAGATGGACTCTGCTTTGCAGCTCTGCCGTAAGACTGCCCCAGGAAGTGACGATATTCCATACCAAATGATATCTCACTTACCAGAGAGATCCCAAAAGTTCTTGTTTGGGAAATATTCAATAGGATATATAGGGAGGGTACAGTGCCCTCCACATGGAAAGAGTCTATAATCATTCCTGTCCCTAAACCCGGCAAGGATGCTTCCACACCAGGGAAAATTTCAGACCAATTTCCCTCACCAGCTGCATCTGCAAGCTGATGGAGAAAATGGGAAACTTCAGGTTTTACATGGATGCTAGAAAAAGGGAAAACGTGCTGACTCCATATCAATATGGGTTTAGAAGATTGAGATCGACCACAGATGCAAATTGTAAGGATGGGAAAATGCTATACAGAATTCCTTCGCACAGCGACGTTTACATGATAGCAGTCTTCTTTGACCTGAAAAGGCTTATGATACTAAATTGGAAGCATGGCATACTCAAGAAGTTGTATGACATTGGCTTAAGAGGAGCATTTCCTACCTTCATACAAAGCTTCCTTGCTAACAGGAAATTTTTAAGTTCGGGTGGGAAACAGTTTCTCTAATCTGGAAGATCAGCTGGAAGGGGTCCCACAAGGGAGTGTCTTAAGTGTGACCCTGTTGCCATTGCTATAAATGACATTGTAAAAGGCTGTTCCAAGTTCTGTCTCATGTAATCTGTATGTGGATGACTTTTTCACTGTACTGCTCAGGAGGAAGCTTACAGGATGTGCAAGGACACATGCAGGCTGCAATAAATCAGTTGTACAGTGGGCAACATATCATGGGTTCAAATTTTCCCCAAGCAAGACCATGGCTATACATTTCCACAAACGAGGAAAATTCCATCCTTCCCTCTATTTAGGAGCAAACCCACTGCAATTTGTCCAAGAGTTGAAGTACTTGGGTCTAATTTTTGGACTCAAGGCTTACATGGGGCCTCACATTTAAACAGTTGAAAGTAAAGGCTACAAAAGCACTTAGTATTTTGCGGGTTCTTTCACATCTATCTTGGGGTGCAGACCGCACCCAAAGTACTACGGCTTTAACCGAGCGCTTATTCGTAGTAAACTTTATTATGGATGTGAAGCTTATTCATCTGCAACTCCCACTGTTCTACGGATGTTAGACTCGGTTCATAATGAAGCCTCAGAATCTGTACTGGGGCTTTCAGGTCTTCACCTGTGGAGTCCCTGTATGCTGAGAGTGGAGAACCACCTCTTTCATTACACCGAGAATACATGAACCTGATTTACTACACGAGACTACAAAGGATTCCCGGATCTCCTACATCCAGATTGGTTTTCAACCCCCTTGAAGATAGCCGATCCTATGGTAGGAGAATGAGGGAAACTTGTGGAAGATCTTAATTTGAGTCTCACTAGGTTCTGGCTGTTGGAATTCCCCAAATTTTCCCCCCTTGGACTAATCAAGTTGAGCTGGTTTAGTCGGAATTGGGAAAGGGGAGAGATCCGAAGCAGAAGTCCGAGAGAAATTTCTTCAGCACTTTCTAAATACGGGGGTCAGATGCAATTTTTACAGATGGTTCGAAATCGAAAATGGCGTGGGTTTTGCAGCAGTGAGCAGAAGGAAATTGCATCTGGGCAGTCTTTCTCTAGCAGCCTCGATCTTCACTGGGAGAGTTACATGCCTCCTTACAGCAGTTTAAGATGACTAAGATCTTACGAACCATTCTGTTGTGATTATTGTGACTCTCGTATGCTTACAAGCAATCAAGAGCTTAAACTCATCACATCCATTAGTGAGGGAGGTTCAAGATTGGCTTGCACTGATGTCAACACGTAAAAAGATAACTCTATGTTGGGTGCCAGCGCATGTTGGTATCAGTGGGAATGAGCGAGCTGATCAGAAGGCAAAGGCAGCTGCCGCTCAGCCTTGTGATGCTCGTTTTTCCTCTCCCACACACCGACCTGAAACCCAGCATCAGAAGTTGTCTTCGTGATAAATGGAGGGAACAATGGAGGCATACCTCCAGAAACAAACTGCGGGGACATTAGAGATGACCTTTGGGAGTTGGGCGACTAGCACCATCCCAACCGAAAAGTGGAAGTTGTATTAACAAGAATAAAATCGGGCACACAAGACTGACTCATGGACCAATGATGGCTAAAAATGAAGCACTTTGTGAAGGATGCCAAAGCCATTAACGATCGCACATGTAGTGGAAAGATGTGCAACATTCTCAGACCAAAGACGTATGTCTTGTCTCCCCCATATACAATGAAAAACGCATTGGGCGAAGATTGTGACATAGATGGGTCTTATCTTAATCTCATTAGGGAGATCTAATATCTTTCAAATAAAATTTAATTAGTATGACCCATAATGTCTTATGCCAATAAATTTTAGTGCGTACTTCAGAAGCCATAATATTTATGCTTTGATTTTTAATAACTATTTATTAATTATTTAGCTAAGATATATTGATAGATTTTTTAAGCCTTTAATAAACATTTTAACTCGATTCCGTAGTTAACAAGCGTATTCGCGCCTTAATGACATTAGCTGGTGAGCGGCAGATAATTTAAATAATTCAACTCAAGCTCTCCTTCATACTTTACCTTTACTATTTAATTTTTATTAGTTTCCTTATAATCTATTGGTTTTTTTCTAATTTTGTCGCGTTACTTTATCCTTTTATTATTAAACAGGAACCCTAGCCATTTCTTTTAACAGTGTTTTTAAATGATAGCACTCTTTTAACCGGGGTAAAAGCCTTGACTAACTTTGCACTATATTTAAGCATTGATAAACTTATTACAACTATGCCTTCAAATGCCTATTTTTATAGCGGGATAGGGATTTGTACCATGTGATATAGCAATAGAAAGCTATCATTCTTCGGCGGAACCTGCCACGCCATCTAGCCGGAAGAGAGACGAAAGTAAGTTCTTACCGGCGCTATGTTAAATAGCGCCACTAATTAATTAAAATCCTTGCTGGTCTAATGCTATATATAGCCCGGCAATGAGCGAGCGGGTAGGCAGGGGCCATAGTTCGAACGCCTCCTAAGCGGCCGATGACACCCGGTGGAAGCTATGCGTTGTTATTTTCTTCATTGTTTCCCTCTAGCGGTCGTAAGAAAGGTTTTCAACGGCAGTAAGGTGGGATATTTTTAAGTAATTATCACTTTTTTTATTGTGATCGAAGAACTGAGCTGCCTCCCTTGTGCTTGTTTTTAGCGTCTCTCGGTTGCCGATTGCTTTCTAATGTTTGATATTCGGTGCTTTACCCCCCCACACCCCCATACCAACCCAGGAAGCCCCCCCTACCAGGTTTTATGTGTTTTTAAGAATGTTTAATAAATGTATATTTTGCAAGATTCGTGCAGTGCAAATTCCGCCTTTTTACTTAAACCTATCATCTAAGAAGACAAATGTTCCATGACCTGGCAACCTGTGCAGCAATTGACCACCTTCTATCAGCCCTTAAAGGCGTGCCCGCACCCCTCGCGCATTTTCAACGCGCTATACCAGACTAAACTCACTTGGGATCTCGGGTACATTTTCCTATTCTCACTGCAATAGCTTTCCTTTACCATTAATACACCTTCAACACAGTCTTCTACACCGCGCGCACACTTATCTGCTATACCTAAGACACGCTATTAACCAGTGGTGCGACAGCACCCCAGAACGCGGCCTGGGAAATGACTTATTAACCGAGCCGACATAATCAAAGAAATAACAGACCCATATCTACAACATTAAAATGCAATAATTGCAATAAAAATGATAATTTGCAATAAGATGTAAAAATTGCAAAAATGATATAAAAATTGCAAAAATGATATAATGTGATAATAAATAGATAATGATAAATTGATGATAATATGTAATAATGAGTAATACAGAATTGTCCCAATGTAAAAAAAAAAGGTAAAAGAAATAATTCCCAAAAACGAAAAAACGGCAAAATCTAGCGAAATATAGCCCTTTTTAGAGTATCTCCAAAAAAGACGTTTTTCGATTTCTCTGTATTTTTGGCAATTTTGGGTAATAATTAATAATTACCAAATCGTATTAATCAGCAATTGAGGATAAAAATGAAATAAAGAAAATTTTTATAACATTTTATGATTATTAATATTATCAATTTATCTTTTTATATTTTTATTTCTATTATTATTTTTTTATTATTTTTTTTTTAAAAATTTTTTATTATTTTATTATTATTATTATCATTATTATTTCATTGTTGTTATTAATTATTATTGTTACGCACGCCGCCTCGTTCTCTCTGCACCACAGACAAGGCAGGCTAGGCAGACGGCGTGTTATATACAGGGTCGTGAACACTGACAGCTCCAAGAGGCACGAACACAACAGGCTCCCAGAACAACAGGAGGGAAAACGCTAAGGGCGAGGCAGGGCACGAAGTAAACCCAAAAATGCCAGTCGTTCCTTTATTTACACAAGTTATTACCCGTACACTTTTCTATAGGCACAATACGGTGGGAAACCCAGCATGTCACACACACATACAGCTTATAGCAGCAACACAACATGTTTCAGGTCACATAGGGCCACACCGAGTTTTCACAGGAGCATCGCCCAACTCCCGTCTCTCGGCTGTCCTCCGCTCCTGCCGCTCACAGCCACTGCGACATGTTTGCTCAGTCCCTTCATGTAAACACTGTTTCGCAGAAGACAAGAACCACTGGCTAGCATTATTATTATTATTATCATGATCGTTTATTAATATTATTATTTGTTATTAATTATCACTTATTATCATTTTTACTTAGTATATTGCAAAACTAATTATTATAACAGTAATATATTACTGTAAATAACGATAGTTTAATTAATATGATATGGAAAACAAAAATAATTATTATAATATCTTGTTATTATTGTTATTATTTATGTTATTTCCTATTAGTATTGCTGTTGTTATTAGTAAGTTCACAAATTATATATTATAACTGTAATAATTGCAATAATATGAAAAATTGCAATATGATGATACTAATTGCAATAATCGAGAATGATGAATAATTGCACTAATGATGAAAATAATTGCAATAATGATGATATTATAATATTGATGATAATCATGATAATAATGAGATTAATAACAGGAATTGTCTCCATAATAATAAAAAAAGGTAAAGAAACTAATTCCCAAAGTCGAAAAAGGGCAAATCTAGCGAATATAGCCTTTGAGAGTATACTCCAAAATGACGTTTTTTCGATTTCTCTGATGATTTTGGCAATTATTAGGGTAATAATGATAATAATTCCAAAATCGTATTAATCTGACATAATTAGGATAAAGTGAAATAAGAGAATTTTGATAACATTTGATGATTATTAATATTATCAAATATTATTATTATTATTTTATTACTATTATTATTATTATGGTATCATTATTATTATTATCCTTATTATGTTATTATTATTATATCGTCAAAATATATAATTGTTTATTATTAACATATGATCATTTTTACTAGTATTATAATTGCTAAATAATTATTATAACAGTAATAATTACTGTAATCACGCTATTAATTAAATAATCATATAGATAATTATTATACATAATCGTTATTATTGTTATTATTATTGTTATTTCTATTATTATTGTTGTTGTTATTAGTATCGTTTGCAAATATATATTAATAACTGCAATAAGTGCATGAATAATGATAATAATTGCAATAATGATGAATATAATTGCAATAATGAATGATAATAATTGCAATATTTGATATGATGATAATGATGATTATATGAGATATTGATGAGAATCTGATAATAATGATGATAATAAAAGGAATTGTCTCCTATATAATACAAAAAGGTAAAAGAAAATACTTCCAAAAGTTAAAAAGCGGAAAATCTAGCGAAATATAGCCTTTTGTGAGAGTATACTCCAAAATGACGTTTTTTCCAATTTCTCTGATGATTTGGCAATTATTAGGGTCCTAATGATAATAATTACCAAAATCGTATTATCATGACAATAATGAGGATAAAAGTGCGAATTAAAGGGAATTTTGATAACATTTGATGAGTCTTAATATATCACTATTATCATTATTATATTAGTTTACTATTATTATTATTATTATTTATTATTATTATTATTATTATTATTATTATTATTATTATTATTATTATTATGCTTTTATTCTCATTATTATTATTATATTTTATTATTATTATAATAGCGTTAGCATATTATGAGTTTATTATGATCATTCTTATCATTTTTAACTAGTAGTATAGTGCAAATATTATTCTAATATTAATAATTACTGTAATAACATATTAATAAAATAATTATATAGTAATTATTATATATCGTTAATTATTCATTTTCTATTGGTTATTTCTATTCTATTGTTGTTGTTATTAGTATAGTTGCAAAATTTACTATATCCTGGCAATAATTGCATAATAATGTACATAATTGCAATACATGATGATAATAATTGCAATAATGATGATCATATTGCATAAGGATGATAATGATGATATGATAATATTTGATGATAATCATGACAATAGTGAATATAAAAGTGAGAATAAGATAATTTTGATAACATTTTGCTGATTATTAATATTATCATTTATCATTATTATTTTTATTATTACTATTATTATTATTATTATTATTATTCATTATTATATTATTATATTATTATTAATTATTATTATTATTATTATATTATTAGTATCATGATTATTATCATTATTATTATTAGTTATTATTATTATTATTATTAATATCGTTATTAAATATCTTATTGTTATTATATCATTATTATCATTTTTACTAGTAGTATTTATTGCAAAAATACTATTATCACAGTCCTATTACTGTAATAACCGATATTAATTAACATTGATATAGATATTATTTATAATATCTTATTATTGTTATTATATTGTTATTTCTATTATTATTGTTGTTGTTTTTAGTATAGTTGCAAAATTTATATAACTGCAATAATTTCGTCAATAATAATGATAATAATTGTTATAATTGAAATGATACTACCTGGAATAATGATGATAATAATTTGGCAATAATGATGTATAACTGATGATAATGATGATGATAATGATAATATTGATGATACTCATGATATAATGATGATATAACAGGAATTGTCTCCATATATACTAAAAAAAAGTAAAAGCAATAATTCCCAAAAGTCTTCTGATTATTTTGGCAATTATTAAAGGTACTAATGGATAATTAATTACCAAAATCGTATTAATCATGACATAAATGAGGATGAAAGTGAGAATAAAGAGAATTTTGATACATTTGATGATTATTAATATTATCAATATTATCATTATTATTATTATTATTTATTATTTTATTATTATTATTATTATTATATTATTATTATTAATTATTATCATCATTATTATTATTATTATTATTATTATTATTATTATATTAATTATTGGTTTTGTTGTGTTTTTATTATTATTGTTATATATTATTATTATTATTATTATTATTCTTTATTATTATTATACCGTTATTATATTATTATTTTTATTTCATTATTAATCATTTTTTACTAGTATCACTATTTGCAAAATTTATTATAGCAGTAATAATTACTGTAGAACGATATTAATTTAAATAATATATAGATAATTTTATAATATCGTTATTATTGTTAATTATTATTGTTATTTCTAGTATTTATTGTTTGTTGTTATTATTTGTTGCAAAATTAATCACTGCAATAATTGCAATAATAATGATAATAATTGCATATGAGATAGTAATTGCATAATGATGATAATTAATTGCATAATGATGATAATATTGCAATAATGATGGAACTGATGATGATAATGATAATATTGATGATAATCATGATATATTATGATACTATCAGGAATGTCTCCATATATAATAAAAAAAAGGGCAAAAAGAAAATATCCCAAAGTCGAAAAAGAGTAAAATCTTGCGAAATATACGCCTTTTGAGAGTAACTCCAAAATGACGTTTTTCGATTTTTCTGATGATTTTGGCAATTATTAGGGTAATAATGAAAATAATTACAAAAAATCGTTTTAATCATGACAATAATGAGGATAAAAGTGAGAATAAGAGAATTTTGATAACATTTGATGATATTATATTATCAATATTATCAATTATTATTTATTTTTTTTTTTATTATTTATTTTATTTTATTATTTAATTATATTATTTATATTATTATTATTATTATTATTATCATTATTATCATTTTTACTAGTAGTATAATTGCAAAATAATTATTATAACAGTAATAATTACTGTAATAACGATATTAATTAAAATAATGATATAATAATTATTATAATATCGTTATTATTTTTGATATTATTCTATTATATGTTGTTGTTATTAGTATAGTTGCAAATTATATATTATAACTGCAATAATTGCAATAATAATAAAATAATTGCAATAATGATGATAATATTGCAATAATGATGATAATGATGATAATGATTGATAATTGATGAGATAATGATAATATTGATGATTAATCATGATAATAATGATGATAATAACAGGAATGTTCCATATATAAAAAAGTAAAAGAAATAATTCCCAAAAGTCGAAAAGCGGCAAAATCAGCGAAATTAGCCTTTGAGAGTTACTCCAAAATAACGTTTATTTCGATTTCTCTGATGATTTTGGCAATTATTATGGTAATAATGAATAATAATTACCAAAATCGTATTAATCATGACATATAGGATAAAATGGAATAAAGAGAATTTTGATAACATTTGATGATTATTAATATTATCAATATTATCATATTATTATTATTATTACTATTACTTATTATTATATTAGTATTATTATTATTATTATTATTATATTTATTATTATTATTATTTATTATTATTATTATTATTATATTATTATTAGTATTATTATTTTATTATATAATTGTTATTATTATTATTATATTATTATCATTATTATATTATATATTTATTATCAAAAATATATTTAAAGTAATATATAATAATATAATAAAAAATAATTTTAAAAATTTTTTATAATTTTTTTAAAA
>NW_023663613.1:10000-14739 GCF_015228065.2 Penaeus monodon | reverse complement strand
TCTATTTCATTATTTGGTTTGCCCATTTCATTTATTATTTGCATCTGAGGTCTTTAATAAAATACATGACATTTCTTATAATTATAAAAAGAACATGAAATATATACATGATTTTAAATATAAAAGGAAATAAAATTACGCTGGCTAGCCAACAGGCTCTGGCGCCAAACGACTGTTTTCCTTTTTCTATCGCCAGCTTACTTAAATTCGTATTTCAGCCAGCCCAGTCACCCAGAACAATGCAAATATCTCGCTGGGGCAATTTTCTGCCACAGTTTGCGAGTTTGGCTTAGAACGCCTCTTTCACATACATCAGTAGGACTTATACAGCAAAAAGAGACAGGGAGCCAAAAGCATGCTTAGTCTCAATGCCATAATATGCTCATCAGCCGGTGTGACCTCAACTACCAAAGGGCTGAAGTCGGCTGGAGATGGCTATGGCTACACCCTGGGGGTGGTGACCATTCCCTGCGGCCCGACCAGTATAGGTGTACCCACCCATGCTGATCATGCTGCTACCAGGTCTTCTCAGCTCTGTGTGGGCAGCCACCTCAACTCCCAGTCGTTTTCAATTCCTGTGATAGCAGAGGTAACCGCTCATCCTCCCACAAGGATCAATGTTCCAGCGCCTACTCGGAAAGCTTGCCTGAGATTTAGCCTCGGGTGGTCACTCCGGGCACGCCAACTCTGCCGCTCCTCCCCGATGCTAGCCCCAAATAAAGGGGGTCGGCAGGTTGTGGGGCTGCCCATCCACCTGTGGGGTTGCCAGGGCTTTGCCCCACAAGCTTCATGGTGGGATGGCGCCTGCCGGGGCACAGGCAGGATGAGTAACTCTCGTTCCAATCGTGCACCCCGACATTTGCCCTCCCAGCGGGACCCCCAGCCCACCTTGCTTGCTGGGTGGGAGGGACAACACCCCTCCCCCCAGCATATCCATTTATATATTGCTGCTAACATGTAGAGGTTAAACCCCCAAAGCTTGATCCATATCTCCACCCAACACAATTTTTGGTTGGCACGACAGTCTCCCGGGTCGCCTTTTCATCTTTTTGGTGCCAGAAAGACTATCTTCCACAAAAAGTTATCTCGATTTACGGTGTTCCCTTTTCTTGTCGGGGGTTTTATGAATCTCTCTGCATCTTCTTTGATGATTATATTACATTTTTCGCTGCCACCATGTTTCGTTTAGGCATAGTCTATTCCATGATAATTTATTCTGAGGTGAAGATAGACCAATTCGAAGTGTTGTGATTCTTCATTTCAGTGTGTGTATATATATGTATACATTATATATTGGTGTGTGTATATATACATATATATAGAGAGAAAGAGATATGAAAAGCTTTTGGAATAAACCCTGAGGAGGCACTTCGTTGTTGCTTGCGACCTTGTTCTGGCACCTCCTGTGGTGCCACTGGTGCCAAACTATATCAGTTTATGCCGTTCCTTTAGATCCATCAGTCTACTGCATGGGCAACAGCATGCTCCTCACATTTTTTTGCCCACGCATTGACATATACTGGAGTGGGTAGAAACAATGCCTTAGTCGACATCGACTGATGATGGCCTTTAATATATATATATAATATATATATATAATATATATATATTATATGTTGTGTGTGTGTGTTTGTGTGTGTGTGGGGTGTGTGTGTTTCTTTTTCTAGTGCTTTTTGGCATCCATTTTCGATCCATTTTCACCATGATCCTCTAGCCTCTGTTAATTCACTTAACTTCCAGCCCTTTTTCCATGGGACAAGGTCATTTCCTGAGATGCATGCCATAAATACAAGGGAGAAATTCATTTAACATGTTTTTTCCAGGGGACAAAGGGGTAATAACTGCCATAAATCAAGGTAAAGATCATTCTGGGTGGTGCCCTACCCATATTCCTCGACTACCGTATGCAGTATATATTGCTACGCCATTGGGTCTTTGTCTCTGTGCGAAACATGTGTTAACATGAAGGGACCTGGGCAAACATGACGCAGCTGGCTGTGAGCGGGGAGGGGAGGAACAAGCCGAGAGACGCATTTTGGGTGCTGCTCCTGTGAAGACCTCGTGTGTGCCCTTGTGACCTGAGATAAACCTGGTGTTGCCCTGTTATAAGCTGTATTGTGCTTGTGACATGCTGGTTTCCCCCCCTGTATTGTGCCTATAGAAAAGTGTACGGGTAAATAACTTGTGTAAATAAAGGAAAGACTGTCATTTTGTGTTTACTTCGTCCCCTGCCTCGCCATTTGGCGTTTCCTCTCCTGGTGTTTCTGGGACGCTGTGTTGTTCGGTTCCTCTTGGGAGCTGTTCAGTGTGGAGAACACGCCGTCTGCCTAGCCTGCCTTGTGTTGGTGGCAGAGAGACGAGGCGGCCGGCGTAACAAATGGTGTCAGGAGTGGGATCTGTGATATTTAGCAGTGAGACGCGCCGATTTATCATGTCGTCCAAAGATGCGGCAGCCATAAGGGAGAGGAGGCTATGACTGAGGCAGGCACGAGTGAGGTGAAGCCAAGCCAGATGGACCTGATCACTGCCATGCTGGCCGGTATGAGGGAGGAAATGGCAAAAAGGGGCAGAAGAGCAGGCACAGGGGGCACCGAGCAGGCGCCCATCTCGTCGAGATGCAGGAAAGGAAGGCAAGGAACAGTTCTGCCGACTTGTTGAGGTGCTACAGAGCATCTGCATCTGTGAAGATGGAAACTCGCAGTAAAACCGACAAGGCCTGAAACAGCGTGGAAGTGAACTGTTTTGCAGGAGGTGCAGACTCTGAAGGCGAGGTTCAGGGCCTGAGGGAGGAAGTGAGGAAGCGTCACGGGGTAGTAACGTTGCAAGCAGAGAAGGCAGACGGGGTTCTGGCAACAGATGCCAAGTGTCGATTTACGGGGGTCTGCCTGGGTCCCGTGGCGGGAAACCCCCGGGGCCTCGCAGCGTCGTGTCGGAACCGCTCCCTTGGGTATAGTGGCGGCAAACTCGGACCCGGTTAACCCACCTCGTTGCCTCCCTCACCCCCTTCCTCCCCCGCAGGTGTTTTAGTTCACGGCACGCGTTCTCCACCCTGCAGCCCCTGGGCCTCCAGACATTCTGTGAAGCGTAAGCCAGCTGAGTACGACGGAAGGTGGCCGGGGAGGCATATGTCGCCCATTTGAAATGCTGGCATCTGCCCAGGGCGGGAGCCGGGGAAGAGAAGGCCCTACAGTTGGTAACAGCACTAAGGGACCCCGCAGGGGAAGTGCTGGGGGATCTGCTGCCATCCCCAACATGCCTCTTACACCAGCGTGGCAGAGGCTTTGAAACGCCGTTTCGGGCACCACCACCAGGCCGAGGTAATCGGGCCCACTTGAAGAAGCGGACTCGTGAGCGTGGCGAGACACTGTCCCCACTGGCACGGATTGGAGGCGCTGGTAAAGGGGGTCGTACCCTGCGGCTGCGGAAGAGATGATCGTGGTCCCGGCCCCGCGATTTCTTTGTTGACGCTTTTTCAGGACCAGCAGCTGCAAATCTACGTCAAGCAGGCACACCCTGAGGACCTGCAGGTGGCGCTGGCGAGGGCCTTGGAGTTCGAGGCCTTCCTGAAGGCAGCCAGTGGCCTAGGGCCAGCTGCTCAGCCCCGCCGTGACCTCCGGGGCCGGAAGGCTAAAGTGGAGAAGGTAGCATTGAGGATGGTGAGGGCCCCAGCAAATTTTTTAAAGGGTTGTGTTGGGGCTGCGGTGAGGAAGGGCACAGACGTAGTAGGTGTTGGAGGGAGGGGAGAACACGTCCTCTCAACCGAACAGATTCTGATGCCTTCCAGCATGCTGCAAGGACTGTGGCAGGTATGGTCAACCATCCGAGTGCATGTCCTAGGCTAGGAATTGGTACAGGTGGAAAACTCTGGAGAAGGGGGCCGAAACCCAGCCGTCCTCGGTTCCCCGGGGCCCCGACTTGGGTAAGCTGCCGTCGAACCAGCACGATGCAGGTGGAGGGCTCAGTAGATGGGAAGCCATGCCGCCTGACAGTGGACACTGGGGCTGAGAGAACCCTAGTGCGGCCTGATATGTTGGCCACTAAAGCGACTTCCAGATGCCCACAGAGACTGTGTGGGGTCACGGGGCATTGTGTGCAGCTCAAGGGACCAGTGGAGGCTCTATTGGCGGGGGGCACACGGTGCATTTGGGTGCCGGGGTATGTGACCCCATCTGGACGAGCACTGCTTTCTGGCCTTGACTACCTGACGCAGAGTAAGGCAGTGTCGACCTTGGACGGAAGCTGGTGAGGGGGCACGGTGAAGATGTGCCCTTGCTTTCAGAGGTTGGCTGTGCAGAGGTATTTGGTGAGCGACTGCACCCCTTTCCCCCAGGACAGAGTCTAGAATCCGGTGTTGACTGTCAAGGTGATACGTGGATAGAGGCCTCGTGGAGCCCATCCAAAACCTGCAGCTGGCTGATGGCGTAGCGGTTGGGCGGAGCCTTGTTGGACCAGGGGAGGGTTAGTTACAGTGTTGGTACTAACTTCCCGATAAGGCCCCGAAGGTTCCAGCTGGGGCAAAGCTGGGCACTTGTGAGGAAGTGGAGCGTCCAAGAGTCGTCGGGGAGCAAGGAGTTGGTTGGAGTGGGGCCGTTGCCTGACTTCCTCGAGGGCTTGGCGCACCGCTGTGGCGTTACCATGGGCCAGGAAGCTACTTCCTGGGTCCATGGGGAAAAGAAGATTACGTTAGCCCCAGTAGCTTCGATGAGTACGTGTCTGACGCTGACCGAGATGAGGACGAT
>NW_023663613.1:0-5000 GCF_015228065.2 Penaeus monodon | reverse complement strand
CGGTGCGCCAATTTCCTCGAGGAAGTCAGGCAACGGCCCCACTCCAACCAACTCCTTGCTCCCCGACGACTCTTCTGGACGCTCCACTTCCTCACAAGTGCCCAGCTTTGCACCAGCGGGCACCTTCGGGCCCTTATGGGAGAGTTAGCTACCAACCCCTGTAACTAACCCCTCCCCTGGTCCAACAAGGCTCCGCCCAACCGCTACGCCATCGCCAGCTGCGGGTTTTGGATGGGCCCACAGGCCCTCTACTCCACGTATCACTCTTGACAGTCAACACCGGATTCTAGACTCTGTCCTGGGGGCAAGGTGCAGTCGCTCGCCATAACTACCTCTGCACAGCCAACCTCTAAAAGCAAGGGCACATCTTCACCGTGCACCCTCACCAGCTTCCGTCCAAGGTCGACACATGCCTTACTCTGCTTCAGGTAGTCAAGCCCAAAAGCAGTGCTCGTCCAGATCGGTCACATACACCGGCAGCCACTGCACCGTGCTGCCCACGCCAATACGAGCCTCCACTGGTCCCTTGAGCTGCCACAATGCCCCGTGACCCACCAGTCTCTGTGGTGCATCTGGAAGTCGCATAGTGGCCAACTATCAGGCCGCACTAGGGTCTTCTCAGCCCCAGTGTCCATGTCAGGCGCATGGCTTCCCATCTACTGAGGGCCCCCCACCTGCATCGTGCTGGTTTTGACGGCAGCTTACCCAAGTCGGGGCCCGGGAACCGAGGACGGCTGGGTTTCGGGCCCCCTTCTCCAGATTTTTCCACCTGTACCAATTTCCCTTTGCCTTAGGACATGCACTCGGATGTGTGACCATACCTGCCACAGTCCTTGCAGCACTGCTGGAAGGCATCAGAATCTGTTTTGGTTGAGAGGACGTGTTCTCCGCTCCCTCCAACACCGACTACGTCTGTGCCCTTCCTCACCGCAGCCCCAACACAAGCCTTGAAAAGTGCTCGGGCTCACCATCCTCAATGCTACCTTCTCCACTTTAGCCTTCCGGCCCCGGAGGTCACGGCGGGGCTGAGCAGCTGGCCCTAGGCCACTGGCTGCCTTCAGGAAGGCCTCGAACTCCAAGGCCCTCGCCAGCGCCACCTGCAGGTCCTCAGGTGTGCCTGCTTGACGTATTTGCAGCTGCTGGTCCTGCAAAGCGTCAACAAAGAAATCGCGGGCCAGGACCACGATCATCTCTTCCGCAGCCGCAGGGTACGACCTCCTTACCAGCGCCTCCACATCCTGTGCCAGCTGGGACAGTGTCTCGCCACGCTCACGAGTCCGCTTCTTCAAGCTGGCCCGATATACCTCGGCCTGGTGGTGGTGCCCGAAAAGGCGTTTTAAGCCTCTGCCACCTGGTGTAAGAGGCATGTTGGGGTGGCAGCAGATGCCCCAGCACTTCCCCCCGGGGTCCCCCTTTGTGCTGTTACCAACTGTAGGGCCTTCTCTTCCTGGCTCCAGCCCTGGGCAATGCCAGCATTTCAAATTGGGCGACATATCCTCCCCGCCACCTTCCCGTCGTACTCAGCTGGCTTACGCTTCACAGAATTTCTGGAGGCCGAGGGGCTGCAGGGTGGAGAACGCGTTGCCGTGAACTAAAACACCTGCGGGGGAGGAAGGGGTGAGGGAGGCAACGAGGTGGGTTAACCGGGTCCGAGTTTGCCGCCACCTATACCCCAAAGGGGGGGTTCCGACACGACCTGCGAGGCCCGGGGGTTTCCTGCCACGGACCCCAGGCAGACCCAGTAAATCTGACACTCTGGCATCTGTTGCCAGAACCTCTCTGCCTTCTCTGCTTGCAACGTTACTACCTCGTGACGCTTCCTCACTTCCTCCCTCAGGCCCTGAAACCCCGCCCTTCAGAGTCTGCACCTCCTGCATCAGTTCACTCTCCACGCTGTTTGCAGGCCTTGTCGGTGTACTGCTGAGTTTCCATCTTCACAGATGCAAGATTGCTCTGTAGCACCTCAACAAGTCGGCAAGAACTGTTCCTCTGCCTTCCTTGCCTGCATCTCGACGAGATGGTGCGCCTGCTCGCGTGCCCTCTGTGCCTGCTCTTCTGCCCTTTGTGCCCTTTCCTCCCTCATACCGGCCAGCATGGCAGTGATCAGTCCATCTGGGTTGGGTTCACGTCACTCGTGCCTGCCCCAGTCTAGCCTCCCCTCCTTATGGGTGCCGCCATCTTTGGACGACATGATAAATCGGCGCGTCTCACTGCTCAAATATCACAGATCCCACTCCTGACACCATTTGTTACGCCGGCCGCCTCGTCTCTCTGCCACCAACACAAGGCAGGCTAGGCAGACGGCGTGTTTTTCCACACTGAACAGCTCCAAAAGGCACCGAACACCACAGCGTCCCAGAACACCAGGAGAGGAAACGCCAAATGGCGAGGCAGGGCACGAAGTAAACCCCAAAATGACAGTCTTTCCTTTATTTACACAAGTTTTTACCCGTACATTTTTCTATAGCACAATACGGGGGGAACCAGCATGTCACACAGCACAATACAGCTTATAACAGGCAACACCGGGTTTATCTCAGGTCACAAGGGCACCACGAGGCCCTTCACAGGAGCAGCACCCAACTGCGTCTCTGGGCTTGTTCCTCCGCTCCCCGCTCACAGCGCAGCTGCGTCATGTTTGCCCAGGTCCCTTCATGTTAACACATTTTTTCGCACAGAGACAAAGACCCACTGGCGTAGCAGTATATACTGCATACGGTATCGAGGAATATGGGTAGACACCACCCAGAATGATCTTTACCTTGTATTTATGGCAGTTATTACCCCCTTTGTCCCCTGGAAAAGACATGTTAAATGAATTCTCCCTTGTATTTATGGGATGCATCTCAGGAAATGACCCTTGTCCCATGGAAAGACTGGACATGTTAAGTGAATTAACAGAGGCTAGAGGATCATGGTGAAAATGGATTCGAAAATGGATGCCAAAAGCACTAGAAAAAAACACACACACACACACACACACACACACACACACACACACATATATATATATAATATATATTATATATATATATATATATATAATTAAGGCCATCATCAGTCGATGTCGACTAAGGCATTGTTTCTACCCACTCCAGTATAGGTCAATGCGTGGGCAAAAGAATGTGAGGAGCATGCTGTTGCCCATGCAGTAGACTGATGGATCTAAAGGGAAAGGCATAAACTGATATAGTTTGGCACCCGTGGCATCACAGGAGGTGCCAGAACAAGGTCGCAAGCAACACGAAGTGCCTCCTCAGGGTTGATTCCAAAAGCTTTTTTCATATCTCTTTCTCTCTATATATATGTATATATACACACACACATATATAATGTATACATATATATACACACACTGAAATGAAGAATCACAACACTTCGAATCTGGTCTATCTTCACCTCAGAATAAATTATCATGGAATAGACTATGCCTAAACGAAACATGTGGCAGCGAAAATGTAATATAATCATCAAAGAAGATGCAGAGAGATTCATAACCACCGACAAGAAAAGGGAACACCGTAAATCGAGATAACTTTTTGTGAAGATAGTCTTTCTGCGCACCAAAAAGATGAAAAGGCGACCGGCAGACTGTCTGTGCCAACCAAACTTGTGTTGGGTGGAGATATGGATCAAGCTTGGAGGTTTAACCTCTACATGTTAGCAGCATCATATAAATGATATGCTGGGGGATGGGTGTTGTCCCTCCCACCCAGCAAGCAAGGTGGGCTGTGGGTCCCGCTGGGAGGGCAAATGTCGGGTGCACGATTGGAACGAGAGTTACTCATCCTGCCTGTGCCCCGGCAGGCGCCATCCCACCAGAAGCTTGTGGGGCAAAGCCCTCGGCAACCCACAGGTGGATGGGCAGTCCCCACAACCTGCCGACCCCCTTTATTTGGGGCTAGCATCGGGGAGGAGCGGCAGAGTTGGCGTGCACCCGGAGTGACCACCCGAGGCTAAATCTCAGGCAAGCTTTCCGAGTAGGCGCTTGGAACATCTGATCCTTGTGGCAGGATGAGCGGTTACCTCTGCTATCACAGGAATTGGAGCTACTGGGAGTTGAGGTGGCTGCCCTCTCAGAGGTGAGAAGACCTGGTAGCAGCATGATCAGTATGGGTGGGTACACCTACTACTGGTCGGGCCGCAGCAATGGTCACCACCTCCAGGGTGTAGCCATAGCCATCTCCACCGACTTCAGCCCTTGGTAGTTGAGGTGACACCGCTTCATGAGCATATTATGGCATTGAGACTAAAGCATGCTTTTGGCTTCGTGTCTCTTATTGCTGTGTATGCTCCTACTGATTATGTGAAAGAGGCGTTCTAAGCCAAACTCGCATCTGTGGCAGAAAATTGCCCCCAGCGAGATATTTGCATTGTTCTGGGTGACTGACTGGCTGAAATACGAATTTAAGTAAGCTGGCGATAGAAAAAGGAAAACAGTCGTTTGGCGCCAGAGCCTGGTTGGCTAGCCAGCGTAATTTTATTTCCTTTTATATTTAAAATCATGTATATATTTCATGTTCTTTTTATAATTATAAGAAATGTCATGTATTTTTTTTAAAGACCTCAGATGCAAATAATAAATGAATGGGCAATCCAAAATAAATGAAATAGAAGCTGTAACGTGTCGAAGAACAGACGACAATTTTAAGAACAACGAGTCTTGCTGTTCAGACTCCGAATAAACGAACTTGGCGGACGCCTTGTTTGCATAAAGGTCGGGTCAACGACCTTGTAAGAGAGTTGCGGATTAACCTTGGCTCATGAGTTACGCTGGGTCTTTCCTTCAGAAAGCCGAACATTTTTAACAGATTTTTTTTTTTGTATTTTTACTCTCAATGTTAGTGAAGGATCAATGGAGCTGAGGAATTACAGCATTTTTTAAAGATTTGTTTATCTGTTTTTATTAAGATTGCTCTTTTTCGTGGAGGTTTTTTTTGTGGTTTACTCTGTTATGGCTTGAGAATAATATTAATGAACTGCTTTTTTTTTTTTAAATT
>NW_023663612.1:2500-5000 GCF_015228065.2 Penaeus monodon | reverse complement strand
GGAGCAACACCCCCGCTCCTCGGCGCAGCCCGTACTCCATCATACTATATAATAAGATCAAGACATCTTTGTCTTCCTGCCTTACATCCTAACTTCGCCCCCTACCATACGCTTGTAGGCTCATCAATTCTGGCTCTTCACAGGTCAGCCACAATCTATATACAGAAATCACGTAGACACAGGGTTTACGCTTTTATACTATAATGGTGATGTATAGTAATGATAATGCAATAATAACATAATGACAATAGTAATATTTATCAAGTTGCAAGTATTTTGATTGAATTTTAGCTTATATTCCCGTGTGTTTTCTGGGTTTTTCCCTAGGGTAGTTGTCCTAGACCTTTTCTTCCTCGTTGGGTGTACAAGCGTATTGTTTCCCGGCTTACTAATAAAATGTTGGCTTATGCGATGATACTTCTCTCTCCAAGGAGGTCTGTGAAGCGGTCTGAAAGCAGCTGTTCAACATCCCAGTCTGCTGATTAGGGAGTTGAGCCCTTCAGTTGATAATCTGAAGTTTTTAACGTGTAACCCTTGATTCCAAAGCCTTTCATTTGATTTGCAAATTAGGAACATCATCTAGACAGTTCCATCTAAGTTTGGTATCTCCAGCAAAAATGCCAAGAATGTTTATGAAGATACTTATTCGTTCATTCTGCCTTATTTTCGGCATTGCTCTCCGTGTGGTTACTGCTACAGAGTCACAACTTAGATTGTTTATTTTCGTTAAAATTCATTCATTGGGGTACCGTAGGGATACAGGGGCCTCTTTCAAGTCTAATACAAGATTGTGACCGATCTTTACATCTCTATAATGTTTACCTGATTTTCTATCAACCTGAAATATTACTAGAAATTCTATAACCCACTATTCGGACACTCGAGCAATCGATCGTTCTACTGTCGGTTTCCTTGTTGCATTTTACTGTTTATTTGTAACGCTTTGGAATCAGATTGCTTACACAGACTGAAATTCTCTGGCTCGTGGAATTGAAGATCACGAATCTGTTTTTTACAAAGTAAATGGCTGGTGATTTTTCTATATTCACTTTCATTCTTAAGCTGTGATTAACCGTTATTAACGTATATTCAATGTGGTTCTTCTATTGCTTACCATAATAATATACTAATCTAAATAATACTAACAATAATAATGATAATAATATAATGATAATAATAGCAATAATAATAATAATGATGATGATGATGATGATATAATAATAATAATATAATAATAATAATAATATTAATAATAATAATGATGATTATGTTTATAATTATATGAAAAATAAATGTTTACGTAGTATTAGAAAAGTGTTAGTAGGTTAATGAAATGAATCATAGTAACAGCAATAATGATAGTATAACAATGTAATGGTAAATAATGATGAGATAATAATAATAGTAACAATAATAATAAATATAGATATACTAATAATCATAATAATAATAATATAAATAATAATAATAATAATATAAGAAAAATAATAATAATACTAACAATTCTTATTATTATATTATAGGGTCGATATAATGATGATAACAACTACTTGCTTCTACTACTTTTATTAAGCCATAATGTATAATAATATGATTACTTAAAATAACTTGATCGTAATATAGTAATATATGTCATAATACCACAATAATGAGATAATAATAATATAAGAATATAATAATAATAATATAAATATTAGCTACTACACTACTGCTACTACTACTACTAATCATACTAATAATCATAATAACATAATGATAATAATAACGGGATGATAATAATAATACAATGATATAATAATGATTACTAATATAATAATATTATGAATAAAATTAATAATACATAATGAATATCATAATATAATAATAATATAATAATAATACATAATGATAATAATAATAACAACAACATACTAAATAATAATGATGATCACAAAGAGATCACTATATGTTTTAAAAGTAAATGGCTAATGATTTTTTCTAATATTCCACTATGTTTCTTTAGCTGTGATTTTAACCGGTTATTTACTTATATTCAATGTTGTTCTTCATATTGCTACCATAATAATTAATAATAATAATAACACTAATAGGGATAATCTGATAATAATATAATAATAATATTAATAATAATATAATACATAATAATAATAATCAATAATAAAATGATGATGATGATATGATGAGATGATAATAATTGATAATAATAATAATAAGAATAATAATAATAATAAGCCTTAAATACTGATGATTATGCTATATTCATAATGTAAAAAATAAGTGTTAATAGTCCTAAACGTGTTAGTATTGTTAATGAATAATGAATAATAGTAACAACAAAATGATAGTCATAACAATAGTAAATGATAATAATGATAATGATACTACTAATAGTAACAATAATAGTAATAAATTCATAATAATAATAATATAATATAATATTTATTATTATTATTATTATTTATTATTATTATCATATGTCAATAATAATGATGATCACAAC
>NW_023663611.1:7500-14742 GCF_015228065.2 Penaeus monodon | reverse complement strand
TTAAAATAATGAGATATTTAATTTTTTTTAAAAAATTTTAAAAAAATTTTAACAAAAAAAAAACCAAAAAAAATTGAGAAAATAGAAATAATGAAAATATTTCTAATAAAAAAAAATTAAAAATCAAAATAAAAATTTATTAATAGTAATAAAATAAGTTTAAAAATAATAATAATTAATAATAATAATAAAATAATAATAATAATAATATCCAAAAATGGTAAAAACAAAATGAAACAAAAAACCGATCATAATGAAAATAAAAATATTAGATATTAAAATAAAGATAATATATAAAAATTATAATAATAAAAATATTAAAAAATATTTATAAAAATGAAAATAAAAAAAATATAAAAAAAGAGGGGTACGAAATTGTTTAGTAATATATATCATAATATTAATACTTTTATTTTATATATTTTAATTATTGTGTGGTTTGTGTGTGTGTGTGTGTTGTTGGGGTGTGGGGTTGTGTGTGGGGGTGTGTGTTGGGTGCGGGTGTTGTGGGTGTGTGTGTGTGTGGGTGTGGTGTGTGGTGGGTGGGTTTTGGGGTGTGTGGTGTTGGTGGTGTTGTGTTTTTTGTTTTTGGCGTGTTTGTGCGTGTTTTGTGTGTGTGGGTTTTGTGTGTGTGTGGGTTGTTGTTGGGGTGCATAGTTATATATATATAATTCAATAAAATAATTTATTTATTTTTATATTTTATAATAAATTTTATATATCTTTCAAAACAAAAAATTGTCGTATAAATAAAAAAAAAAATAGGCCCCAAATACACACGCGTTAAGAACCCGATCACAGACCTCTGAATGGGCCCGGGATCATGCGAAGCTCTTTGCCCAAAATTACCCCATGCAAGGGGGGCGACTAAGCTGATAAGCTATTACGGCTGTTTTGGGTCAGGTGTGGTTTCTCCTCTTTTCATATTTCGTGTCCCCCCCCCCCTTTTTTCTTTTCTTTTCACTTTTTTCTGTCTTTTTTTCCTTTTTTTTTCACAGTTTTTTTTGGGGGGGTGTGGGGGAATTTTTTCGTTTATTTTGTTTTTGTTTTTCTTTTTTTCTTTCTTTTTCTGGGGTTTTGCATTATGTTTGGATGGTTGCTATTTCTTTCACTAAGAGGCACTACGACTGCTTATCTAACTAGCGTTACGATTGTGTTCATTCTCTTTTCTCTCTTTCTCTCTTTGTGTATAAATATATAGTATATATTTATAATATATATATATATAGTATTATATATATAATAGATCCTATTAGAAGTATGTAGTCTGCATATATATATATATATAATATATATATATATATAGATAATATTATATATACTATATATATATCTATAGTCTAATTATTAAGTATGTTATGTTGTTCTTATATCTAGCACACACACACACATATATATATATTATATATAGTATAATATATATATATATAATATACTTATTAATATATTAGTATATACTATATGATATATATACCTAATTATGTCTGTATGTATATATTAGTATTCCGTTAGATCGTATATATAGGGTATATTGGTTATTATATATATGACTCATATATAACTTTATATCATATGGCCATATCTACTATTTATATATCTACTGCTTAGTATTTTATGCATACACAGACCACACACACACACAAGATATATATATATATAGACGTATATATTAATATATATATTACTATATATTATATACTATTATATTACTATATATATATATACTATATACTATATATTATGTATAAATACATATTATTTATATATATCTTATATATTTATATAATTATATATATATATATATTATATATATAACATAATATATACATATATATACACATATATATATAATATATATATCACTACTATCTTATTAATATATATATAATATTTTTATTTAAAAAATTACTATTTATATGAAAGACATATGTGTATATAAGTGCTATTAATATACATATCATCAATGTGTTCGTGTGCAGATATAACTTATAGTCATATATTTCTATAGTTATATATACCGGAGGGCGGCCCGCACCCGCAAGCGCGTGAGTATATTATATAATATAAATAGTGTCTCAATATCGTATGTATAATTGTATAATTTATATTGTTTTTGTGTGTGTTCGGTGTGTGTGTGTGGTGTGTGTGTGTGGTGTGTGTTGTGTGTGGTGTCGGTGTGTGCGTGTGTGTGGTGGGTGTGTGTTTGTAATTGTTTTATGTGCATATAAAATCACACACAACACACACACACCACCCCACACACACACACACACACACCGATATATTATATATATATATATGTATATATATATAGTTTATCATATATATATATTATATATTAGATATATAGTGTGTGTGTGTGTGTGTTGTGTGTGTGTGTGTGTGTGTGTGGTATATAGATATGTCAATATATATATTATATTCTATATTATATTATATCATATATATATCTATATATACATATCCTATTCATAATATATATATCGTATATAATATATATAAATATTATATCATTATATATTGTTATATATATACATATACTATTATATATATAGGCTAGTATATATATTATATCTAGTATATATATATAATATTATAGTATATAAATATATTGCATACAGATAGAATGCAGTATGCTATCTATATCCATAAATGTGTATATAATATGTTCATGATAAAATTGATTAACTATATGCTATATATATATCATATTATCATACATACTATATATGCCTTGCAGGTACTATATACATTATATGATAACAGTATTGTAACCTATGATACCTATGTATATTACGACACATGCACACACCCATATATATAGATAATAGTTAGTCAGTAGTATAGGTATCTGTGTGTGTGGTGGTGTGTGGTGTGTTGGTGTGATGCGTGTGTCTCTCCTTTCTCTCTCTCTCTCTCTCCTGCTCTCTCGGTCTCCTCTCTCTCTCTCTCTCTCTCCTCCTCTCTCTCTCTCTCTCCTCATCGTTCTTCTCAGTCTCTCTCTCTCTCTCTCTATCCTTCTCTTTCTCTCTCTTCTTCTTTATCTCTCCCCTCCCCCTCTCTGTCTCTCTCTCTTCTCTTTTTATCTCTCTCCTCTATCTCTATCCTCTGCCGCTGGCCAATCAGCCCCGTCATCGTCTCTCTCTCTGCTGCCGGCATGCAGAGCCAGTCTGTGAGAAGCCGTCCTTCAGGGTTACATCTCGGACTCGATTGCGTCCGTCCGTCGTCTCCAGGCTCCGAGAATCTCTCTCCTCTCTCTCTCCTCGTGCAGCCGCGGAACCAGGGTCTCCTCTCTGCTCTCTCTCGTCGTCAGTACATCTCTAGTCACACTCTCGTCTCGTCTCCTCTCTGTTTCCTGTCTCTCTCTCTGTCCAATCTCTCTCTCTCTCCAGCATCTCATCTCACTCGCTCGACTGTCTCTCTCTCTCTCTCCCTACTCTCTCCTTCCTTTCCTCTCTTCTCTCCTCTATATCTCTCTCGGTCCTCTCTCCTCTCTCTCGCTCTTCTTTCTCTCTTATCTACACTCCCTGCGATACACATATATACCTTTTGTAATGCAATGCCATACATTTATTTCATGAATTACATGTACACCTACAGATGATATTAAAGTGAGATTAAGGTTGATTTTTGTGCTTTTTAAAGGTGGTCGACACATAAAAAACATTTCATTACATGGTTTCTAGAATATCGTTTTGGAATAATTATATGCGCACATATCAAGCCTGCGCATACACATACACACACAACAAAGCAAAACACACAGACAATACAAGCACACACCACACACCACACCCATACACACACACACACACCACACTACACGACATACACACAACAGCCCAGCACACACCACACACATACACACACCAACACACTCCACTACACACAACGGGTCAAGTACCCCCCCCCCCCCCACAAGACACACGGCACAGCACAACCACAACACATAAGCCCACAGCACACATACACGACCATTCACACTCACGCACACGTCCACACAAGTACAGTCCCCCCTCCTCTGCCCTTACAGAGGCCACCACACACAACACAACCGCACATAAGACACACAGCCCCCAGTACCTTCACCCCCCCCCCCCACCACAACCCCACAATGAAAGCCTTATCCTTATCTTTTCAATGTTGATCCTACCTCGTGCTCTGACTGAAGTAGGCTATGAATGAACATAAAATTCCAGGCCGTAAACCTCAGCATCAAGCGCATATCCTTTCCCTCGAACTCCATTCGAATATTGCCTCACATATGTGCGCATTAACTGAAACGTAAAGACAAAAGTTACAGAGAACAGGCTAGAAAGGACCGAGGCATGTTAAAGTGAGAAGCTGCCAAGAGCAAGGTGGATTAATAAAAGACACACTACAGGGGAAATATAAAAGAAGAATACAAAATAAGGTAAAAAAGAAGAAGCTTTATGTTATTTCCTTCTCTCCTTTTGCATAAAAATTTTTTAAAACCCAAACCCACCACCACCACACACACACACACACAACACACACCCACATAAGCCAGCAGTTACACCCATCACACACACACACACACACACCACGGCGTCACACCACACTCTACACACACCCCCCGCACACCAGAATATATCTAGTTATATATATTATATATATATCTCTATATATATATATATATATATATTATATAAATAGATATATTATATATATACAATCATATTAATATATATGTATACTATTATTATAATATATAGATATTATAGTAGTATACTAATATGTAGATGCTACTAAATATATACATGCTAACACACACACACACACACACACACGACATCCCACACTCGGCATCACATCAGAGGATCCCACCACCACCTTACATACTACATCACACATCACACACACACACAACATTTCGCGTAGCAGGCACACCCTATTATTATAGCTATATATATAGTATAATATATATTACTATATTATATATTATATTATATATTGGGATCGCGCCACTGCGGTTACCAGTGTATATATATAAATAATACATATATATTACTATATAGATGTATATAATATAGATTACATAGAGATTATATATTATATTTATATATATATTATAGTATATATACCTATATATATATATATATATTAATTATATAGTTATGTATATGCTACATATATATACAATTGCACCATGTCCTTTCCAACAACGGTGATAAATTTATTCAATTAACTAAGATATACAGCGATTTTTGCTATTGATCACACGATAATGATTTTACAGAGGCTGGAGAAAATATCATTCTGAAGAAATAACGAATGTACTGGATTTTTAGAGAGAAAAAAAACGACATAAGAGAATATATCTTTTATTATATATAATAGCTCACTGTTCACTAATAACTGCATAGTACAGATATTTAGCTAAAGAATAATAATTATTTGTTATGTGTTGATTATTATCACTATTGTCATTATTATCATTACTTAGTATATTAGTTGTAGTAGTAGTGTAGTAGTAGTAGATATTAGTACATCATTATGATATTCATATGATAATAATTCGCTTATTACTAAATACATAACGTTACTAACAATGATAATAATGATTATATAATAATAAATGATAATAATAATAATAACGTAATAATAATATAATATAATATAATAACATAATATATAATAAGTAATTAATGTTAATAGTAAATAAATGGATAATGATGATGATGATGAATCATAATAATAGAATAATTAAACAATGATAATAAATAATAATAATATAATAATATCATAAATACTATAATCCTATTTCATAATAATAATAAATAGATAATAATACAATATAATATTAATAATAATAACAATAATAATACTAATAAAAGATAATGATAATAATAAGGATAATAATACTAATAATATATTAATATAATGATAATGAGATAAGAATATAGAAGAATATAATAATAATCATAATAATAATATATAATTAATAATAATAATATACTAATATAATATGATAGTAATAATTGATGATATGATAATCTTGATAATAATTATAATAATGAAACGATAACAACAACAACAACAGACAAAAACTAGCAACATATTCGAAAAATTCTAATAATACAAGATAGCACTTATAGAAAGATAACAACAGATTTTTTTTAACGAATAATGAAACAAAGGAGAGAAGAGAGTAAGAGCAGCATCCAACATACGTCCGCTGAGAAAGAGGGATGAGCGCCGAGTCTCTGGACAAATCAGCTGACGTTAGCCTTGGAACCATACCCATGCGTTTCCTCCTCAGTAAGAGTGGTGCATCTGTAAATAAATGAGAATGAATCGTAGAGAGATGTGTGAAGGAAGAATAATGGAGGGGGGGGGGAAGGAAAGGAAGAGTGGAGAAGGTTTGGTATATAGATTGAGAGAATTAGATGGGTGGATGTGTAGTCTGTTTTTAATATGGTTTTATGGATGGTTATTTTCGGAGTATAATACAGTTTTAACACGTAGTATATATGCTTATATACACCGCGAGTATTAATATCAATACTATCTATATCGCCACCGTACACACACACACACGGACAGTCACCAGCACACACACACACAGTATATATATTTATACATATCTATATCATTATATATTATTATATATATAATATATATATACATATACATGTGTTGTGGTGTTTGTACTTTAATTTTACGCACACACCCCGCGGGACCCACACACGCGGTTCACCACACACATCTACACACCCCCACACACACACCCACGACACATATATATATATATATATATATATCTACTACTAGATGATATACGTTCGAGTACCTATAACTTATATATATATATATAATATATATATATATAGTAGTTTGGTAGGTAATGTATTTAGGGATATTGGTGGTTAAGATAAGGGGATATACTGATTTTTTAGGAAGTAGACAGACAAAGCATAAATAGATACATGTCAGAACATGCATATAGACAGAACAGTACATCAAGAACTACCCGTGTACATGCACATTGGTTTAATGCATGAATCTCTGTATTTCACTATGTATGTAGCTCCTTATTCCACATTTTTTTTAATGCCGTCAGTATTAGGACTCATTATACTTTTGAATAATTTAATCACGATTTCAAGTGGACAACACATTAATACACATTAATACTTAGTGAAATTCAAGGTTTCCAGTTAACTCTTGTGTAAAATCAATACATTTAGTAACTGAATATTACCATTGCACTTCTATATA
>NW_023663611.1:0-2500 GCF_015228065.2 Penaeus monodon | reverse complement strand
CGTGTGTGTATATTAGTGTGTGTGGGTGTGTTGGTGTGTGGTTGTATGTGTGTGTTTGTGTGTCCGTTGTGTGTGTTTGTATTTGTCTGTGTGTTTGCTTGTGTGTGTGTATGTGTATGTGCAGCTATATGTGCGCATATATTTATTCCAACGATTATGCTAGAACATTTATGAAATTGTTTTTTTATGTGTTCGACCCTTTAAAAACACAACTCTACTTAAATCTCCCTCTTATATCATTGTAGGTGACTGTAATTCATGAAATAATTATGCATGAGCTATTTACAAGGTATATATTGTATGCAGGAGTTAACTAGAGAGAAAGAGAGAAGAGAGAGATGAGAGAGCGAGAGAGAGAGGAGAGAGAGGAGATGAGAGAGAAGAAGAGAGAGGAGAGGAGAGAGAGAGGAGAGGAATAGAGAGAGAGAGAGAGAGAGAGAGAGAGAGAGAGGAGAGAGAAGAGAGAGATAGTAGAGAGGCCGTGCGGGGGGCTGGGGGGGGGGGGGTCGGGGGGGGGGGGGGGGGGGTGGCGGGGGGTGGGGGGGGGGAGAGAGAGAGAGAGCTAGGGATATATCTACAAAAGACAGGATAGTAGGACTGACTCTAGCGTTTTGTATAAGAGAGGAGGGCTGGGTGTGTTACTTGTCATATGATTTAAAAAAAAAAAAAGAAGCAACAGCCCGCGCTGCCCTCATGTATTCTTGTTCTGTTCTCTATAGAATTGAATCACATGGTCCTGATCTCCCTTAGAAGATTAATCAGATCTTGTGATTAGCGTTTACAATAGGAGGCAGAAGTCTCTAGATATGATATATATTTCTGTAGGTGAAGGAGAGATATAGATGGTTTCATCATATATATAAATTATTATATCATTTCTTTATCTGATGTTATTTAATACCCTCGAGAAATGATTAATAATAATCTATACATTTTAAGCCTACTCGAAAGATTACTAGATTTTTATTACGTTTTATGGCCGAATTTTTCTTTTTGCGTTGTGTTTTTAATTATTAATTCTGTCGGTAGATCTGCCCTACATTGTCGTTATTGCAACTCATGACCTGTTGTATACTCTTCATTATTCATACATATATTTACATAACTATACTTATAGAAAATTATAACACACTCACATACACAACACACAACAACATGTCACACACACACTGGTAGAATTTCCTATATCTACTGTATAACTATCTATGCTATATATATTGTGTGGTTTGCATTGTGTGATATACATATATAGTATATATAGTATATATATATATATATAATATAGTATTATATTATCTATTACATAATAATATATTCAGTAGTTCAATTGTACCTAAATATATATACCATTTATGCTGATATACAATCATATTGCTTGCATATATGTCTCATATATTATATACTTTATATTATATATAATATATATATATATTATTATATAATTGCTATTATATATATATGATTATAGATATATATTATATATATTTATATTAATATATATATATATATATATTAGTATATATAGATATATGATATAGTATACTATATACTATATATATCTACTAATACTATATATAATATACAGCACCCATCCACACACACGTCACACACACCAACACACACAAACACAACACACACTATAATTATAGTATATATATTATATATATATTATAATAATATATATTATATATAGATCTAGGCTATTATGATGTGTGTGTGTGTGTGTGTGTGTGTGTGTGTCGTGTGTGTGTTGTGGTAGAATTTATTGGCCAACCATAAAAATAGAAACCACACACACACACACACACACGCACACACACACCACACCACACACACACACACACACACACACACACACACACACACACACACACACACACCACACATATATATAATATATATATATAGTTATATTATATATATATATATATATATATATATATATAATTATTATAATATATATATATATATGTGTATATATATGTATATATATGTATATATATATATATATATATATATATATATATATATATATATATATATAGAATATATATATATATATATATATATAATATACATACATACATACTATATATAATATATATATATATATATAATATATATATATATATAGATATATATATATATATATATATATGCATACATACATACTTATATATATATAATATATATATTATATATATATATATATATATATACACAAAGAGAGAAAGAGAGAAACAGAGAATGAACAATCAGTAACGCTAGTTAGATAAGCAGTCAGTTAGTGCCTCTTTAGTGAAAGAAATAGCAACCATCCAAACATAATGCAAAACCCCCCTAAAAAGAAAGAAAAAAAAGAAAACAAAAACGAAATAACGAAAAAGTCCCCCACCCCCCCCCTAAAAAAAAGTAAAAAAAAAAAAAAAGACAGAAAAATGAAAAAAAATGAAAAAAGACAGAATATGAAAAGAGACAACCACCTGACCAACAGCTTAAT
>NW_023663610.1:12500-14746 GCF_015228065.2 Penaeus monodon | reverse complement strand
ATTTTTTATATTTTTAAATTATAATTTTTTATTTTATTATTATTTAATTATCATTATTATTATTATTATTATTATATATTATTATATTATTATTTATTATATTATTTTATATTATTTTATTATTACTTTTTTTATTAGTATTATTGCCAAAACATATATTATAACTGGAATAATAATAACAATAATAAATAATAATAAGTATAATAATAATGTTAATAGTCGTTATAATATCGTTATTAATATTATTATTGTTATTATTATCATTATTATCATTTTTACTAGTAGTATAATTGCAAAAATAATTATTATAACTAATAATTACTGTAATTACGATATTAATTAAAATAATGATATAAATAATTATTATAATATCGTTATTATTGTTACTATTATTGTTATTTCTATTATTATTGTTGTTGTTATTAGTATAGTTGTTAATAATATAATAATTGCAATAATGATGATAATAATTGCAATAATGATGATAATGATTATGATAATGATGATAATGATGATATGATATGATAATAATATTGATGATAATCATGATGATAATGATGATAATAACAGGAATTGTCTCCATTTATAATAAAAAAGGTAAAAGAAAATAATTCCCAAAAGTCGAAAAAGCGGCAAAATCTAGCGAAATATAGCCTTTTGAGAGTATACTCCAAAATGACGTTTTTACATTTCTCTGATGATTTTGGCAATTATTAGGGTAATAGTGATAATAATTACCAAAATCGTATTAATCATGACAATAATGAGGATAAAAGTGAGAATAAAGAGAATTTTGATAACATTTGATGATTATTTATATTATCAATATTATCATTATTATTTTTATTTTTATTATTATATTATATATAATATTATTATTTTAGTATTATTATTATTTTATTATTATTATTATTAATATATTATTACTTATTATTATATTATTAAAACAATATTATGTATTATTATTAATAAGTATAATAATAATGTTAATAGTCTTATAATATCGTATTAATATTATTATGTTATTATTATCATTATTATCATTTTTATAGTAGTTAATTGCAAAAATAATTATTATAACAGTAATAATATGAATACGATATAATTAAAATAATGATAATAAAATAATTATTATAATATCGTTATTATTGTTATTATTATGTTATTTCATTATTATTATTGTTGTTTTTATTAGTATAGTTGCAAAATTATAATTGTATACTAATAATTGCAATGATAATTATAATAATTGTAATAATGATGATAATAATTGCATAATGAATGAATGTTGATGATAATATGTATATATTGATGATGATAAGATTATATTGATGATATCATGATAATAATGATGATAATAACAGGAATTGTCACATAATATAATAAAAAAAGTTGTAAAAGGAAAATAATTCCCAAAATTGTAGTTAAAAAGCGGAAAATCTAGCCGAAATGATAGGCTATTTGAGGGTAACTCAAAATGACGTTTTTCATTTGATTCATTTTGGCAATATAGGGTAATAATGATAAATAATTACCAAAATCGTATTAATCATGACAATAAAGAGGATAAAAGTGAGAAAAGAGAATTTTGATAACATTTGATGATTATTAAATATTGAAAATCAATATTATCTTATTATTGTTATTATTACTATTATTATTATTATTATATATTATTATATTTATTATTATTATTATTATTATCAGTATTATTTTATATAATAATAATAATTATAATAATTATTATTATCTGATTATTATTATTTATTATTATTCTTAATATTATTATTATTATTATTTATATATGATTATTATTATTATTCTTATTTATTATTATTATTATTCATTCTTATTGTTATAATATTATTATTATTACATTACGTATCATTTGTATTATTATTATTTTAATTTTATTATTATTATTACTTTTTTTTTTATTAAGTAATTATTGCTACAAACATATATTGATATAAAATTGTAATAATACAATACTAATAACTAATATATAAGTACTACATAATAATGTTCAATAGTCTTTATAATATCGTTATTATATTATTATATTGCTATTATTATCATTATTATCATTTTTACTAGTAGTATAATTGAAACTAATTATTTATAACAGTAATAATACTGTAATTTACGATATTAATTAAACTCATGATATAAAATTAAATTATTATATATCGTTATTATTGTTATTATGATTTTATTTCTATTATTAATGTTGTGTGTTTAGTAGT
>NW_023663610.1:0-10000 GCF_015228065.2 Penaeus monodon | reverse complement strand
TAAATAATTATTATAATATCTTATTATTGTTATTATTATTGTTATTTCTATTATTATTTTGGTGTTATTAGTATAGTTTGTTGCAAAATTATATATTAACACTGCAATAATTGCATAATAATGATAATAATTGCAAATAATGGATGATAATAATTGCAACAATGATGATTAATGATGATGATAATGATGTCTCATGATAATGGGATGATAATGATAATATTTTATGATAATCCTGATAATAATGATGATCATAATAGGCAATTCTCTCCATTTATATAAAAAAGGTAAAGAAAATATTCCCAAAAGTCTAAAAAGCGGCACAATCTAGCGAAATATCGCCTGTGTGAAGTATACTCCAAAATGACGTTTTTTTCGGGGGATTTCTCTGATGATTTTGCAATTATTAGGTAATAATGGATATAATTACCAATTGTATTAATCATGACAATCATGGGATAAAGTGAGATACAGATAATTTTGATAACATTTGATGATTATTAATATAATCAATATTTCATTATTATTATTATTATTACTACTATTATTACTTATTATTATTATTATTATTATTATTATTATTATTTTATTTATTATTATTATTATTCTTCTTATTATTATTATTAATTATTAATTATTATTATTATCACTTATTACATTATTATTATTATTATTATTATTATTACTTGTTTTATTAGTTTATGCCAAAACATATATGATAACTGTAATAATAACAATAATAATAATAAAATAAGTATGATAATAATGTTAATAGTCGTTTTTATAATATCGTTTATTAATATTATTAATGTTATCATTTCATTGATTTCATTTTACTTGTATATAAAGTGCAAAAATAATTATTATAACAGGAAGAATTACTATAAATTACTATATTAATTAAAGTAATGATATAAATAATTATTATAATATCGTTATTTTGTTATTTATATTATTGTTATTTCTTATTATTATTGTTGTTGTTATTAGTATAGTTGCAAAATTATATATTATAACTGCAATAATTGCAATAATAATGATAATAATTGCAATAATGAATGATAATCATTGCAATAGTGATGATAATGATGATGATAATGATGATAATGAGATGATAATGATAAATTATGATATCATGATATAATAAGATAATACAGGAATGTCTCCATTTATAATAAAAAAGGTAATAGAAATAATTCATAAGTCGAAAAATTGCAAATATCGAAATATAGCCTTAGAGCATACTCAAAATGACATTTTTACGATTCTTGATGATTTGGTAATTATTAGGGTAATATATAAAATTATCCAAATCGTATTATAATCATGACATAATGAGGATAAAGTGAGAATAAAGAAATTTTATAACATTATGATTATTAATTTATAATTTATATTATTAATTATTATATTATTATATTATTATTAATTATTATTATTTTTATTATTATTTTTATTATTTTTATTTTTTTTATTTATTTATTATTTTTTATATTATATTATTACATTATATTATATTTATTATTATATTATATTATTAATAATATATATTATAATATGTTATAGTCGTATAATATCTTAATATAATATTGTTATATATATTATAATTTAATTATCGTATATAATTATAATAATGTTATTAGTCATAATAATTACTTAATACATTATTAATGATATAATGAAATAATTTTATAACAGTAATAATTACTTAATTATATTATTATAATAATGATTATATAATATAAAATCGTTATTATTGTTATTGAAAATTATATTTCTAATAATATTGTGTTAATAGTATAGTTGCAAAATAATGATATAATAATTGCAATAATATGATAATAATGATAATAATGATAATGATGATAAATAATGCAATAATGATATAATGTTGAAATGATTAATGATGATAATGAAGTATTGTATATTATATAATAAAAGAGGATGATGATAATCGAATTGTCGCCAATTGAATAAATAAAAAAAGGTAAAGCAAATTGAATTCCCAAAGTGAAAGTTGCAAATCTTGCGAAATATACTTTAGGATTATTACTAAAATGAAGTTTTTCGAATTTATGATATTTGGCAATTAGGTAATAATGATAATAATTACCAAATCGATTAATCATGACAAATGTGATAAAAGTGAGATAAAGAGATTTGAAACATTGATGATTATTAATATTATCAAATATTATTATTATTATAATTATTATATTATTATATTATAATAATAATTATATATAATATTTATTATGTTTATTAAAATAATAATAATAATAATTAATAATAATAAATTATTATTATATTATTATTATTTATAAAATCAAATTATTATATTATTATTTATTATATTGTTATTATTATTATTATATTATTATATTATTATTATTATTATTATTATTTATAATTATTGCCAAAACATTATTATAACTGTAATAATAACATAATAACAATAAGAATAAGTATAATATTATGTTATAGTCGTATAATATCGTTATTAATATTATTATTGTTATTATTATCATTATTATCATTTTTACTAGTAGGATAATTGCAAAAAAAATTATTATAACAGTAATAATTACTGTAATTACGATATTAATTAAAATAATGATATAAATAATTATTATAATATCGTTATTATTGTTATTATTATTGTTATTTCTATTATTATTGTTTTTGTTATTAGTGTAGTTGCAAAATTATATATTATAACTGCAATAATTGCAATATTAATGATAATAATTGCAATAATGATGATAATAATTGCAATAATGATTATAATGATGATGATAATGATGATAATGATGATAATAATGATAATGATGATGATAATGATAATATTGATGATAATCATGATAATAATGATGATAATAACAGGAATTGTCTCCATTTTTAATAAAAAAAAGGTAAAAGAAAATAATTCCCAAAGTCGAAAAAGCGGCAAAATCTAGCGAAATATAGCCTTTTGAGAATATACTCCAAAATGACGTTTTTTCGATTTCTCTGATGATTTTGGCAATTATTAGGGTAATAGTGATAATAATTACCAAAATCGTATTAATCATGACAATAATGAGGATAAAAGTGAGAGTAAAGAGAATATTGATAACATTTGATGATTATTAATATAATCAATATTATCATTATTATTATCATTATTACTATTGTTATTATTATTATTATTATATTATCATTTATTATTATTATATATTAATATAATAATTATTATATATTATCTATTATTATATTATTAATTAATTATTATATTATTATTATTATATTATTATTATTGTATTATTATTATTACTTTTTTATTAGTATTATTGCCAAAACATATATTATAACTGTAATAATAACAATAATACTAATAATAATAAGTATAATAATAATGTTAATAGTCGTTATAATATCGTTATTAATATTATTATTGTTTATTATTCATTATTATATTTTTAGTAGTAGTATAATTGAAAAAATAATTATTATAACAGAAATTTAATTTACTGAATTACGATTTAATTTAAAAAATGTATAAATAATTATTAAAATCTTTTTTTTTTTGTTATTTTTTGGCTATTTCAAATTATTTTTTTGTTGTTTTAAAATATTTTGGAAAAATTATTTTTAAATAATTTCAAAAATTAAATAATAATGATAAAAAATTGCAATAATGAGGGTAAAAATTTGTAATAATGTGATAAAAATGTTTATAATTTTAAAATTTGGGGAATGTTTGATGAGAAATGAAAATTTTTTAATATTGTTATTTCTATTATTAGGTTCTTTTATTAGTATTTTTGAAAAATTATATTTTAAAACTGCAATAATTGAAATAAAAATTTGTTTAATAATTGCAATAATGATTTTAAAAATTCCCAATATGGGAATATAAATGATAAAAATGTTTTTTATTGATGAAATAATGATAAAAATTGATGAAAATCTGAAAATAATAAATCCCGGAATTGTCTCCATTTATAATAAAAAAAGGTAAAAAAAATTTTCCCCAAAAGTAAAAAAAGCAAAATATCTAGCTAAATATAGCCTTTTGAGAGAAATTACTCCAAAACGTTTTTACGATTTTTTTTTATGATTTTGGCAATTTTTTTAGGGTAATAGTGAAAATAATTACCAAAATCTTTTAATCTTTAAAATAATGAGGAAAAAGTGAGAAAAAAGAAAATTTTTTGATAACATTTGATGATTTTTTATTATCAATTTTTATCATTTTTAATTTTATTAATAAAATTATTTTTTATTTTTTTTATTATTATTATTATAATTATTTTATTATTATTATTATTATTATTATTTTATTATTATTATTTTATTTTATTATTTTATTATTTTTAAATTATTATTATTATTTTATTATTATTTATTATTATTATTATTATTTTTATTATTATTATTATTATTTTGTTATTTATTTATTACTTTTTTTTTAGTTTATCCCAAACATATATTTAACTGTTAAAAAAATAATTAATAATAATATAAAATAAAAATTTAATAGTCTTTAAAAACGTTTTAATTTATTTTGTTACTTATCATTATTATTTTTTTAAACTAGAGTATAATTCAAAAAAATTATTATAACATAATAATTACTGAAATTACGATTTTATTAAAAAATGAAAAAAAATTATTTAATTCGTTTTATTTTATTATTTTTGTTATTTCTTTTATTATTATTGTTGTTATTAGTTTGTTAAAAAATTTATATATTATAACTGCAAAAATTGCAAAATAATGATAAAAATTGCAATAATGATGATAATATTGTAATATGATGAAATATGATGATAATATGATTTGATGAAAATGATGAGAAAAGGATATATTATGAAAAACATGATAATAATGATGATAAAACGGGAAAATTGTCCCCATTTTAAAAAAAAAGGTAAAAAAAAAAAAATTTTCCCAAAAGTCAAAAAAGCGAAAAAATCTAGCGAAAATAGCCTTTGAAGATTAACTCAAAATGTCTTTTTTTCGTTTTTCCTGATATTTTTGGAAATTATTAGGTAAAATGATAAAAATTCCAAAATCGTAAATCATGACAAATGGGGAAAAGTGAAATAAAGAGTTTTGATAACTTTGAGATTTTTAAATATTATCAATTTTTGTCAAATTATTTTTATTATTATTATATTTATTATTATTATTATTATTTTTATTATTTTATTTTTATTATTTTAATTTTTATTATTATTATTTTTATTTTATTATTATAAAAAAATTTTAATTATTATTAAAATTGTTTTTATTTTATCATTATTTTTTTTAAATTTATTTTATTATTATATTATTTTTTTTTATTTTTTTATTAGTATTTTGCCAAAATTATTAACTGTATATAACAATAAATAATAATAATAAGTATAAAATAATTTTAAATAGTCTTTAATTTTTATTAATTATTATTGTATATTATCATTATTTCTTTTTTACTATAGCATAATTGCAAAAATTATTAATAAAAATAATTCGTAATTACGTTTTAAATAAAATAATAATTAAAAAATTTTTTTTAATATCGTTATTATTTTATTATTTTTGTTATTCTATTTATTGTTTTTGTTATTTTAAAAAGTTAAAAATTATTTTTAAACTGCAATAATTGAAATTAAGAAAAAAATTTGCAATAATGATGAAATTTTGCAATAATATGATAATATGATGATTGATGTAATGATGATGAAAATTTAAAATTTGATGAAAAATCATGATAAAATGATGAAAATAACAGGAAATTGTCTCCTTTATAAAAAAAAAAAAAGTAAAAAAAAAATTTCCCAAAAAGTCAAAATGCGGCAAAATCTGCAAAAATATAGCCCTTTCGGAGTATACCCAAAAAATGAGTTTTTTCGATTTCTCTGATGTTTTGGCAATTATCGGGGTAATAATGAAATAAAAACCAAATCGTATTAATCATGACAATAATGGGGATAAAAGTGAAAAAAAAAGAAAATTTTGTAACTTTGTGTTATTAATTTACAATATTTCATTTATTATTATTAATTACTTTTTTTATTATTATTTTTATTTTATTATTATTTAATTTATTATTTTTATTATTTTTTTTTATTATTTTTAAATATTTTTTTTATTATTATTATTTTTTTTTTTCTTTTCTTATTTTTTATTATTATTATTTTTCTTTTTTTTATTAGTTTTTTTTCCAAAATTATATTATAATGAAATAAAAATAATAATAAAAATAAAAAAGTATAATAATAATTTTTAATAGTCTTTAAATATCGTTTTTAATATTATTTTGTTATTATTATCATTATTATCATTTTACTGTAGTAAAATTTGCAAGAAAATTATTTAAAAATATTACTGTAAATTACGATATTAATTAAAAAATGATAAAAAAAAATATTTATTATAATATCTTTATTTTTTTTATTATTTTTTTTTATTTCTATTATTATTGTTGTTTTTATTATATATTTGAAAAAATTATATATTATAACGCAATAATTGCAATAAAAATGATAAAAATTTTCAATAATGAATAATTTTTGCATAATATGAAAATATGATGAAAATGTGAAAATAGATGAAATGATAATATGATGATAATAAAGATAATAATGATGATAATAACAAAAATTTTTCCCCTTTTATAATAAAAAAAAAGGTAAAAGAAAAAAATTCCCAAAAGAAAAAATGGGGGCAAAACCTAGCGAATATTGCCTTTTGGAGTATACCCCAAAATGACGTTTTTTCGTTTTTCTCTGATGGTTTGGCAGTTATTGGGTAATAATGAAAAATTTTAAAAAATCGTATTGTCATGCAAAAATAAAGGATAAAAAAGAAAAGAAAAATTTTGAAACATTTGATGATTTTTTTATTATCATATTACATATTATTATTATTAACTATTTTTAAATTTATTATTTTATTTTTTTTTTATTATTATTATTATTGTTATTATTACTTTTATTATCATTATTATTATTTATTATTTTTTTTATTTTTTATTATCTTTTTTATTTTTATTTTATTTCTTTCTTTATTATTATTATTATTATTATTATTTATTTATTATTTTTACTTTTTTATTATTTTATTCCCAAAAACATATATTTAACTGTAATAATAAACAATATAAAAATAATTGTTATAATAATTATTTTTAATATCTTTATAATATCTTTATTAAATTATTATTGTTATTATTATCATTATTTCATTTTTTCTAGTAGTATAATTAAAAAAAAATTTATTATAACAGAAAATAATTACTGTAATTACATTTAATTAAATAATGATATAAATAATTATTTAATTCGTTATTTTTTATTTTATTGTTTTTTTACTATTTTTGTTTTTGTTATTATATTTTTGCAAATTATATTTTATAACTGCAAATTGCAAAATATTGAAATATTGAAAATAATGATGATAAATTTGCAATAAGAGATAATGTTGATGATAAAAAAATGAGAAATGATAATGATAATGATAATTTTTGATGATAATCATGATAAAAATGATGAAATAACGGGAAATTGTCTCCATTTATAAAAAAAAAAAAAGGTAAAAGAAAAAAAAATTTCCCCAAAAGTCAAAAAAGCGGAAAAATCTAACGAAATAACCCTTTTGGGGTTAAACCCCAAAAATGCTTTTTTTTCGTTTTCTCTGATGATTTTGGAAAATTATTAGGGAAAATTGATAATATTCCAAAATCTTTTTAATCATGACAAAAATGAGGAAAAAGTGAAAAAGAAATTTTGAAAAAATTGTGATTTTAAATTTATCAATATCTAATTATTATTATTATTTTCCTATTTTTATTTTTTTATTATTATTTTTATTATTATTTTTTATTTTTTATTATTATTATTATTATTTTTATTTTTTTATTTTATTATTATTTTATTTTATTATTATTATTATTTTTTTATTATTTATTATTATTTATTTTTATTATTATTATTTTATTATTATTATTACTTTTTTTTTAGATTATTCCCAAAAACCCCAATATTATAATTGAAATAAAAACAATAATAATAAAAATAAAAAGTTTAAAAAATAATTTAAATCTTATAATTCGTTATTATATTGCTATTAATCATTTTACATTTTTACTATATAAAATTTGCAAATTCTTTTTATAACAGTTTAATTACGTAATTACATTTTAAAATTAAAATAATAATTAAAAATTTTACAATTTCGTTTATTATGTTATTATTATTATTTTTTCTTTTATTATTGTTGTTGTTATTTGTATAGCGAAAAATTAATATTAAAACTGCAAAAATTGCAAAAAAATAATAAAATTCAAAAATGATGTAATATTTGAAATAATGATGAAAATATGATGATAATGATGAAAATGATATAATATTAAAAATGATAATAAGATATAATCTATAAAAATGATGAAAATAACAGGATTGTCCCCCATTTATAAAAAAAAATTTAAAAGAAAATAATTCCCAAAATCGAAAAAGCGGCAAAATTTTCAAAATATAGCCCTTTGAAGTAACTCCAAATGACGTTTTTTCGATTTTTCTATGATTTTGCAATTATTATAATAATGATAAAAATTACCAAAATCGTATTAATCATGAAAAATGAGGTAAAAGTGGAATGAAAGAATTTGGCAACATTTGATATTTTTAATTTTTATTTTACTTATTATTATTATTATTATATTTTATTTTTATTATTATTATTTTTTTATTTTTATTTTTATTTTATTATTATTTATTATTTTTTATTATTATTTATTATTTTATTATTTACTATTATAATAATATAATAATAATTATTTTTATTATTATTTTTATTATTATTATTATTATTATTATTATTTTATTTTTTTATTTTTCTTTTTTTTAGATTTTTCCCAAACATATATAACTGTATAATAACAATAATAAAAATAATAATAAAAGTATAATAAAATGTTAATAGTCGTTATAATCGTTTTAATTATTATTGTTTTTTTATCATTATTATCTTTTTTCCCTAGTATTTTAAAATTGAAAAAATATTATTATAAAGTAATAATTACTGTATTAGATTTTAAATTTAAAAAATAATATATAAAAAAATATTATAATATAGTTATTATTTTTATTATTATTGTTATTTCTTATTATTTTTGTTGTTTTTAGTATAGTTGCAAATTATATTTAAACTGAAATAATTGAAATAAAAATGATAAAATTGCAATATGATGAAAATAATTGAAATAATGATGATATTATATGAAATGAGATAAGATGATAATGAAATGAAATGATATTTTTATATAATCATGAAAATAATGATGATAAAAACGGAATTTTCCTTTTATAATAAAAAAGGTAAAAAAAAATAATTCCCAAAAGTCGAAAAGCGGCAAAATTTTGGGCAAAATATAGCCTTTTGAGGTATACCCAAAATTACTTTTTTTTTCGTTTTCTCTGATGTTTTTTGGCAATTATTGGGAAAAATGAAAATTTTTCTCCTTTTATAAAAAAAAAAGGGGTAAAAGAAAAATTTCCCCAAAAGTCAAAAAAAAAGGGGGAAAAATCTAGCGAAATACCCTTTTGGAGTATACTAAAAAATGACGTTTTTCTTCGTTTTCTCTGAGATTTTGGCAATTATTGGGGTAATAATGATGAAAATTACCAAATCGTTAATCATGAAAATAATTAGGTAAAAGTGAGAATAAAGAAAATTTTTTGAAAACATTTGATGATTATTAATTATCAATAATCATTATTTTTTTATTTTTACTATTATTATTATTATTTTATTATTATTTTTATTATTTTATTACTATTATAAAAATAATAAAAATAAAAATAATAATAATTTTTATTATTATTATTATCATTTTTTTTTTTATTTTATTATTATTATTATTATTATTTATTATTATTATATTTTTTTTTTTATTTAATTATCATTATTATTATTTTTATTATTATTATTATTACTTTTTTTTTATTATTTTTGCCAAAAATTTTTATTAATAATT
>NW_023663609.1:7500-10000 GCF_015228065.2 Penaeus monodon | reverse complement strand
TAGATCCAGTAGACTTCAATATGTCTGCTTGAAATCGGGATCAACCGAGAATATAGTTTTTTTTTATTCGAGAAAAGATTCGTAAGGTTCCAGGCCTAGGGGCACGCTGCCACCGCCCGATCAAGGGGTTTCGGGAATCGTGTGTGTTGTGTATGGGGTGTGAATGTTGTATGAAAGTAGGGTGGAAGGAAAGGACAGAATGTATGTGCTGAATGTTGGGTGTGTAAGTGTGTAAGGGAGAAAACGTAGGCTGAGCGTCTGCGTGGACGTGTTCGGAAGAAAAATGCAAGATCTCAGAATTTTTCCCTTTTCCCCTTTCGGTTTGAGCACCCACCTGCTGGCAGCGGGAGCCCAGGTATAGCAAAGTTATGGTCCGTTCTAGAATATCAGCGTAATATACTCCGGTTAAATCTAGCCTTCTCACAACCTTCAGGCGTTGCGAGATAGATTAACCAGCAATGTCCTGTTAAGGAGCCCCGAGTCCAAGAACCTTTCAAGCATTCAGCCTTGGTCAAAACCAGGACTTAAGAGGTTGTAAATATCATTCGTTCTTTTGAATGGGACCGAGTGAAAGCTCTACGATGGCATGATATTTATTTATTGACCCAAATCGCACTCATTAGGGGGTCTACAGATAATTCAGTCACGGGATTTTTTATAGATGATTTTTTCACCCCTAAGTTGGCGTCCCAACTCCATAAGTATTTTTACCCAGAATGTTAGCACGAACACATATCAATCCTAATTTAGACAAATTAAATCCAACCAAAAGGGAGATTACTTTAAAAAAACAAAAACATAAAAAACTAGGCTGATAAAGTCAGTATAAAAGTATTGTGTAGATAAAAATGTAGTGTAAGAAATATGTTTTAGCGTCAAAGGTCAAATAGAAGAAAATAACACAAAAGGCGCCACAAGATCACGGACTGCCTAAAACCCCCCCACAAGGTCAGGCAGGAATCAATTAAGACAATTAAAAGAAAAAGTAAAATGGCCCTGAAAGTATTATGGGCGAGACTGTGAAAGATCTTTCTCCCAGTTTAAAACATCAAAGGCACACTGGAAGTATGGTTTCTTCAAGCAGTGTTCCTTCTATGTGAAGGGTCCTTTTATACTCTCTGACACTCTGATTTCACAAAGTGCTGCTTTGGGACTTTGTGAAAGTGTGCACCCTACAGATGGTAATGTAGCATGTCACACGCCAAAGTTCAAAAGAGACCAGGTGTCTCCTACACACAACCATAATAACACAACTTTGTGGAGACACGAATTCCGCAATCCTGGCGCGAAGCGAGATAAATCCGAAAAGCGAGAGCACGCAAAAAAAACTGAGAGCGGGACCACAGTACACAACAGAAGTCAGGACCGAATTTCTCCCCTCTCAAAAGCACTTCATTTATTCCGTGGTAGAAGTGGCAGGCTTTGTGGGCATGGTAAAGACCCGCCAAGGATGATATCATCCTGGCGCGATCGGCCTTAGATCGGCGAGTCCGCAGCCGTACACACAATAATAATAATAATCATCTTCATCATAATTATAAAAATCATAATAATAGTAATAGAGATGATAATAAAAAGTAATAATGACAAGATTTTAATAATATTAATGATAATAATATCTATGATAATCTAATAACATATAACAATTAAAAAATAATTATAATAAAAAGGAAAAAAATAATAAATAAATAAATAAATAAATAAAAATGAAAATAATAATAATAATAAAAATAATAATAATAATAATAATAATAATAATAATAGCAATAATTTTATTGATAATAATAATGGTAATAGCAATAATATAATTGATAATAATATAATGATGTAGCAATAATTATTGATAAATAAAATAATGAAAATATTAATGATTTAATAATAGTAATGATAACAGTAACAATGAAATGAAAATTTAAAAAACAATGATACTAATAATATTAATGAACGATAAAAGCAATAAGATAATAAAAATAACTATATTTGTATGGCTGCGCACGCGCTGACTCTAAGGCTTATTTCGCCAGGATTGACATCACCCTCTAGCGCCACGTAGTTGAGTCGGAGTCTTGACCATATTGCCACGTCTGCCTTTCTCCCACGAAGCAACGCAGTAGCTTAACCGAAGAGTTAAGCCCCCTGGTTGATTCCTCTCTTTTTCAGTAAACGGTCGCGCAGTTCTGTGCACCCGCATGGGCTAGTGCTTCACCAGCCATTTGCTCTTCGCCTCCCGACTCAAAGCGCCCCCTTCATAAGGCCCGCGGCCATTGCCACGCAACCCGCCAGGATAATGTTAATGAACTAAGGGACTTGATTATTTTAATGACCACAGGGTGTTTTTTAAAAACATTATTATTCTCTATTATTATTCTCTTCGGCGATGCTTCCAAAGTGTCATAATAACCCCTGAAGTGAGTAATGGTGGGTACACAGTGTTTGTCTTTTTCTTTCTCTCTCTTTTCGTGGTTATTTGGGTCCTTTGGCTGTTTTGGACTCCCGGGAC
>NW_023663608.1:0-12500 GCF_015228065.2 Penaeus monodon | reverse complement strand
TTTTTTTTTTTTTTTTCAATTTTTTTAATTTTTTTTAAAAAAATTTTAAAATATTTTCTTTTTTTTTTTTTTTAAAAAAAAATAAAAAAAATTAAAAATTTTTAAAAAAATTTTAAAAATTTTAAAAAATTTTAAAAATTTTTTTTTTTTTTAAAAAAAATTTTTAATTTTAAAAAAAAAATTAAAAAAATAATAAAAAAAAAAAAAAAAAAGGGGAAAAATTTGGAAAAATTTTAAAATTTAAAAAAAAATTTTTTTAAAATTTTTGATTTTTGGGAAATTTTTGGGGGAAAAAAAAAAAAACCAAATTTTTTAAAAAGGAAAAAAAAATAAAAAAAAAAAAAATTTTAAAATTTTTTTTTTTAAAAAACAATTTTTTTTTTTAAAAAAATTTAAAATTTTTTTTTTTAATTTTTTTTAATTTTAATTATTTTTTTTTTTTTTTTTTTTTTTTTTTTAATTTAAAAAAATTATTTTAAAATTAATAAAAAAATTCCAAAAAATTTAAAATAATGAATAAAAAAAAAAAAAAAAATTTTTTTTTTTTTTTTAAAAAATTTTTTTTTTTTTAAATTTTTGGGTTTAAAATTTTTTTTTTAAAATTTTTTTTAAATTAATTTTAAAATAATTTTTATAAATTGAAAAAAAAAAAAATTTTTAAAAAAATAAAAAATTTATAAAAACGAAAATTTAATTTTATTTTTTTTTAAAAATTTTTTAAAATTTTATTATAATTCTAATCAATAATGATAAAATATTGAATAATGATCGATAATAAAATTGACAGTAATGTTATGATTAATGATCTGATGTATTATATATTATGTAGTTAGATAGAGAAATATTTATAATGCATGATAATGAAATATTGCAAAATGATGATAATAATTGCAATAATGATGTAATGATGATGATAATGGATAATGGATGTAACGATAATAAGATGATAATCTAAATAAGATGATAATAAAGAATTTGTCCATAATAATAAAAAAAAGGTAAAAAAAAAAAATCCAAAAGTCGAAAAGCGCAAATCTAGCGAAATATAGCTTTGAGAGTAGACTCCAAAAGACGTTTTCCATCATTTGATGATTCTGGCAATATTAGGGTAAAATGATAATAATTACCGAATCTATATCATGACAATATGATGATAAAAGTGAGAATAAAGAGAATTGGAAAATTGATGATATTATATATACATTATCATTATTATTCATTATTATTATTATTTTATATATTATTATTATTATTATATTATTATTATTATTATTTATTATTATATTATTTATATTATATTTTTGCCAAAAATATATTATAACGTAATAATAACAATAATAATAATAATAAGTATAATATAATAATACTAATTGTTATAATATGTTATTAATATATATTGTATTATATCTATTATTATATTTTTACTGGTAGATAATTGTAAAATAATATTATAACAGTAATATTACATAATAACGATATTAATTAATAATAATGATATAAATAATGATTATAAAAAGTTATTATTGTTTTATCATTGTTATTACTATTATTATTGTAGTTGTTATTAGTATAGATGTAAAAATATATATTATAACTGCAATAATTGCAATAATGATAATTATTGCAATATGATGATAATAATTGCAATAATGATGATAATGATGATGATAATGAGAAATGATGATAATTATGATATAACGATAATAATGATGATAATCATGATAATAATGATGATAATAACAGGAATTGTGTCCATATATAATAAAAAAAGGTAAAAGAAAAAAAATCCCAAAAGTCGAAAAAGCGGCAAAATCTAGCGAAAATAGCCTTTTGAGAGTAGACTCCAAAATGACGTTTTTTGCCATCATTGATGATTCTGGAATTAGTAGGGGATAATGATAATAATTCCCAGAATTCCATTAATCATGACAATAATGATGATAAAAGTGAGAATAAAGAGAATTGGATAACATGATGATTATTAATATTAATTACTATACGTTCATTATATCATTATTGATTATTATTATTATTAAGGATTAGTATTGTATTATTATTATATTATTATTATTATTATTATGTATTATGTATTATCATTCTATATCTATTATTACTTTATATTATTAGCTATTATTGCCAAAACATATATATAACTGTAATAATAACAATAATAATAATAATGATTATAATTATAATAATAACTAACTGTTATAAGATTGTTATTAATATGATATTGGTATTATTTATCCTTATTATTATTTTACTGGTAGTTATAATGTAAAAATAAGCTATTTATAACAGTTAATAATACCCTCCCCGTAATAAAGATAAATAATTGAAAAATAATGATATAAATAATGATTATAAAAACGTTATTTGTTATTATTATTGTTATTACTATTTTGTGGCTAGTTGTTATTAGGATAGATGTAGAAGTAATATATTATAACGTGCAATAATTGCCAGAATAATGATAATTAATTGCAAATAATGATCGATTAATAATTGCACTAATGATGGAAATGATGATGTAATGATGATAAATGATGATAATGATGATGATAAGGATAATAATGATGATAAATCATGATAATAATGAGCTGAATAACAAGGAATTGTTGATCCACTATATATAAAAAGGTAAAAGAAAAAAAATCCCAAAGTCGAAAAAGCAGGCAAAATCTAGCGAAATATAGCCTTGAGAGTAGACTCCAAAATGACGTTTTTGCCAGTCATTTGATGATTCTGGCAATTATCTAGGGTAATAATGATAACTAATTACCAGAATTCTATTAATCATGACATAATGATGATAAAAGTGAGAATAAAGAGAATTTGGATAACATGAGGATAATTAATATTATGTACTATTATCGTTTATTCTTATACATGATGATTAGTATTATTACTTATTATTATTCTTATAGTATTATGTATTATTATTATTATTATATTATTATTTATTAGTATTATTATTATCATATTATTATATTACTTGAATTAGTAGTTATTTGCTCAAAAAAATATTTGTATAACTGTAATAATAACAATACAATAATAATTGATATAATCTTAATAATACTAAATGTATAATATTGTTATTAATATTATATTGCTTATTATGATCATTAGTTATTATTTTACTGGTAGTATAATTGTAAAATAATTATTATAACAGTAAAAAAGTTAATTACAGTAATAAAGATATTAATGGAATAAGATATAAATAATGATTATAAAAACGTTATTATTGTTAATTATTATTGTTATTACTATTATTATTGTGTGTATAGTAGATGTAGAATATATATATAACTGCAATTAATTGCCATAATAATGATAATAATGCAAAATTGATGATAATATTGCAATAATGTATGATAATGATGATGAGAATGATGATAATGACGATAATGATGATGATAACGATAATACTGATGATAATCATGAAAAAATTAGGATAATAACAGGAATTGTTCTGTCCATATATATCAACAAAGGTAAAAGAAAAAAAATCCCAAAAGTCGAAAAAGCTTAGTGCAAAATCTAGCGAAATATAGCCTTTTTAGAGTAGGACTCCAAATCGGACGTTTTTTGCCATCATTGATGATTCTGGGCAAGTATAGGCGTAATAATGAATAAGAATTACCAGAATTCTATTAATCATGACAATATATGATGATAAAGTGTAGAATAAGAGAATTGTGGATAACATTTGATGATTATTTAATATATTCACTATATCGTTATATTATCATGATTATTATTATTATTTATTATTATTATTATTATTATCTATTATTATTATATTATTATTATTTTCTTATCAGTTATTATTATATTATTTATTAATTCTTAGTATTATGCCAAAAAAAAATACTTATATTAACTGTAATAATAACCATTAATAAATAATAATGATTTATAATTATAATAATACTAACTGTTATAATATGTTATTAACTATGTATTATGGTTATGTATTATCATTATTATTATTTTTTACTGGTAGTATAATTTGTAAAAATAATTATTATAACAGTAATAATTACAGTAATAAAGATATTTATTGAAATAATGAGATAAAGAAGGATTATAAAAAACGTATTATGCTTATTATTATTGTTATTACTATCTATTATTGTAGTGTTATTAGTATAGATGTAGAATTATATATTATAACTGCAATAATTGCAATAAGAATGATTAATAATTGCAATAATGATGATAATAATTGCAAATAATGATGATGATGATGATGATAATGATGATAATGATGATTATGATGATGATTAACGATATAATGATGATAAATCATGATAATAATGATGATAATAAACAGGAATTGTGTCCATATATAATAAAAAGTAAAGAAAAAATCCCAAAAGTCGAAAAAGCGGCCAAAATCTAGCGAAATATAGCCTTTTGAGAGTAGACTCCAAACATGACGTTTGCCATTCATTTGATGATTCTGGCAATTATTAGGGTAATAATGATAATAATTACCAGAATTCTAATAATCATGACAATAATGATGATAAAGTGGAGAATAAAGCGAATTTGGATAACATTGATGATTATTAATATATTACTATTATCGTTTAGATTATCAGTATTACATTATATTATTATTAGATATATTATTATTATTAGTATTATTATTAATTTTATTATTATTATTATTATCATTATCATTATTATTAATCATTATTATTATTATTAATTTAATTATTAAGTATTTATTGCCAAAAAATATATTATAAACTGTACTAATAACAGATATAAGAATAAGATGCATAATTATAATAATACTACACTGTTATAATATTGTTATTTAATATTATTATTGTTATTATTATCATTATATTATTTTTACTGTAGTTAATTGTAAAAAATCATTATTAAACAGTAATAATTACAGTATAAAGATATTAATGATGAAATAATGATATAAAATAATGATATAAAACGTTATGATGGTTATTATTATTGTTATCACTAGTATTATTTGTAGTTGTTATTTAGTATAGATCGTAGTAATATATATCTAGTAACTGCCATATAATTAGCAACAATACTGTAATAATACGTGCCCAAATAAATGCATGATAATATTGCAATAATGATTTGATAATGATGATGTAATGATAGATATGATGCATATTGATGTATCGATTATTTACGATAATAATGATGATAATCATATTAATATGATTGCTAAAATACACTAGGGAATTGTGCTCAAATGAATAATAAAAAAGGGTAAAAGAAAAAAAAATCCCAAAGAAAGTCGCGAAAAGCAGGCAAAATCTAGCCGAAAATATAGCCTTTTGAGAGTAGGACTCCAAATGAACGAACCGTTTTTGCCATGTCATTTGATTGATTCTGGCAATGATTAGGGTAATAAACTGATAATAATTACCAGAATTCTATTATCATGGACAATAATGATGATAAAAAGTGAGAATTTAAAGAGAATTTGATAAACATTTCGATGATTTTAATATATATTACTATTATCGTTAGATTATCATTAGTATTAATTATTATTTATTATCTATTATTATTATTATTATATTATTATTATAATATTATTATTATTTATATTATTATTATTATCATTATTAAGATTATTCTTTAAGATCTAGGAGTAAATTGCCAATAAAAATAGATTAGAACTGTAATAATAACAATAATAATAATAATGATTATCATTATAATAATACTAACTTGTTATAATATTGTTGTTAATATATTATGTTATTATTATCATTATATTATTTTTACTGAGTAGTATATTGTAAAAATAAGTTATTATACACAGTAATAATTACCCCAGTAATAAAGATATTAATTGAAATAATGATATAAATAATGATTATTTAAAAAAACGTATTATTGTTATATTATTGTATTACTATTAGTTATTGTGAGTTTTATTAGATAGATGTTAGAATTATATATTAATAACTGCAATAATTGCAATAATAATGATATAATTGCAAAATGATGATAATAATGCAATAATGATGATAATGATGATGATAAATGATGAAATGATGATAATGATGATGATAACGCTAATAATCGATGATAATCATGATAATAATGATGATTAATACAGGAATTGTGTCCATATATAATAAAAAAAGGTAAAAGAAAAAAAATCCCAAAAGTCGAAAAAAGCGGGCAAAATTTCTTAAAGGGCGAGATATAGCCTTTTGAGAGTAGACTCCAAAATGAGTTTTTGCCATTCATGTTGAGATTGGCCATTATTCAGGGTGAATAATGATAATAATTACCAGAATTCTATTAATAATGACAATAATGATGATAAAAAGTGAGAATAAAGAGAATTGGATAACATTTGATGATTAAAATTTAAAAAAAAAAAAAAAATAATTATACTATTATCTGTTATTATTATCATCTATTATCATTATTATTATGATGATTATTATTATTATTATTATTATTATTATTATTATTATCATTATTGTATTATGATGTATTATTATTATTATTCTATCATTATTTATTTATTAGTACTTTAATTATTAGTTATTATTGCCCAAAAAAATATTATAAGCTGTAATAATTATAATAATAATAATAATGATTATAATTATAAAATACTAACTGTATTAATAGGTATTAATATTATTATTGTTAGTATTATCATTATTATTATTTTACTGGTTAGTATATTTAAAATAATTATTATATAACAGTAATAATTACAGTAATAAAGATGATTAATTGAAATATATGATATAAATAATGATGATAAAAACGTTATTATGGTATTATCATTGTGATTACTATTATTATGTAGTGTATTAGTTATAGAGTCGAATTATATATATAACTGCAATAATTGCAATAATAAGATAATAATGCAATAATGATGATATAATGCAAGAATGATGGATAAGATGATGATAATGATGATAATGATGATAAGATGATGAATAAGATAAAATGATGATATACTCATGATAATTAATGATGATAATAACAGGATGTGTGTCCATATATTATAAAAAGGTAAAAGAAAAAAAAATCCCAAGTCGAAAGCGGCAAAAATCTAGCGGAATATTAGCCTTTGCAGAGTAGACTCCAAATGACGTTTTGCCATTTCATGTGATGAGTCTGGGCAATTATTAGGGTAATAATGCTAATACTTACCAGAATTCTCATAATCCATGACAATAATGATGATAAAGCTGAGAATTAAGAGACGTATAGGATAACATATAGAATGATTATTATAATATATTACTATTTAATAACGAAGTTAGATTATTATACATAAGTAATATACTGACTAACCACTAAATTAGTAATTATGATGATTATTCAAATATTATTAATTATCTATTAATTAAATTATCTGAGCTGATAGTTATAGTAATTATTCAAAGGATTAGCCATCTAATTATGAGGTATTACTTGGAACTATCTATTAGATATTGAATAAAAGCCCCTCAATCAAATCAACATGAACTAATAATAACAACATAGCACAACCCCCCTTAATATCGCATAGGCAATCTCAGCAATAGCAAAGACTTAACTGTATATAATATTGTTATATATTAATTATTTTACATTATTAATCATATTATATTACTTACTGGTAAGCTTAATTGTGAAAAATAATTAATAGAACACAGTACAAATACGCAGGGTACAGCAGTGCTTCCCGACCGGCAGAATTAATATCAAAGCATACATGAAAACCAATAATTTTAAATGCAATAACTGAAGCAGCTGATTACGTCATAGTAAAAACGACTAGTTGATATGTTATAACTAACAACATATTGTTACATTACATTATATGAATTAAAAGTATGTTGTATAATTAGTATAGATGATAGAATATATATATCTTAGTGACACCTACGACCCACTATGTGAAAATACACTACAATTGATAATAATTGCAATAAGATGATAATAATGCAATAATGATGATAACGTGATGATGATAATTAGATGAATAATGTGATAATGATGATGAAACGATAAATAATGATGATAATCATCGATATATAATGATGATAATAACGAGGAATTTCGTGTCCCATATATAATAAAACGGTAAAAGAAAACAAATCCCAAAAGTCGAAAAAAAGCCGGCCAAAATCTAGCGAAATATAGCCTTTTGAGAGTAGACTCCAAAATGACGTTTTGATGTTGCCATTCATTGATGATACTGGCATATTAGACGGTAATAATGATAATAATTACCAGAATTCTATAATCATGACAATAATGATGATAAAGTGAGAAGTAAAGTGAATTTCGGCTAACATTTGATGATTATTAAGATTTATACTATTATCGTTATTATTATCATTTATTATTTATTATTAATTATATATATTCATTATTATGATTTATTATTATTATATTATTTTATTATTAATAGTAGATATTATTATTATCATTAATTATTATTTATTACTTTAAGTAGTAGTATTATGACAAAAAATATATTATAACTGTAATAATAACATAATAATAATAATGATATAATTATAATAATACTAAACTGTTGATAATAATTGTTATTACTATTATTTTGGGATTATGCATTAGATAGTTATTTTTACGGTAGTAGAACTTGTAAAAATAATTATTTATAACAGTAATAATTACAGTAATAAAGATATCTAATTGAAATAGGATATAAATAAGATTTATAAAAACGTTAGTATTGTATATTATTATTGCCCTTATTACTATTATTATTGCAGTTGTTATTCAGTATAAGATGGAGAATTTCTCATATATAAACATGACAGACAATATATGCCAATAATAATGATAATTAATTGCAATAATGATCGATAATAATTGCAATAATGATGATCATATGATGATAATGATGATAATGATGATATGATGATGATAACGATAAAATGATGATAATCATGATAATAATGATGATAATAACAGGAATGCTGTCATATATAATCAAAAAAAGGTAAAAGAAAAAATCCCAAATAGTCGAACAAAAGCAGGGGCAAAAATCCTATGCCTCCAGAAACTATAGCCATTTTGAGAGTAGACTCCAAAATGACGTCTTTTGCCAATTCATTGATGATGTCTGGCAATTATTAGGGATTTTTTTAATAATGATAATAATTAACAGAATTCTATTAATCATGACAATAATGATGATTAAAGTGAAATAAAGAGAATTGGAAACATTTTGATATGATTAGTAATTATATACTATCTCGTATTAGTATCATTATTATATTATTATTAATATATTATTCATTATATATTATTCCAATTCTATGATTCTTATTATTATGTATTTCATTTTATTATACATCATTAGTAGTATTACTGTAATTATATAGTAGTATTGCCAAAAAATATATAATAACGGCCCTAATAATAACAATAATAATAATAATGATTATAAGTACTATAATAATACTAACTTTATAATATTGGTGCATAAGATTAATTAAATTGTATTATTATTATCATTATTATGATTTTTATGGTAGTTATAATTGTAAAAATTAAATTATTATATAACAGTAATAATCTACAGTAATAAAGATATTAATTGAAATAATGATATAAATAATGATTATAAAACGTTATCATGTTATTATATGGTTATTACTATTAGTACGGTAGTTGTTATTAGTATAGAGTAGAATATATATTATAACTGCAATAATTTGCAATAATAATGATAATAATTGCAAAATGATGATAAATAATTGCCTAATGCTGGATAATGATGCTGATAATGATGATAAGGATGATAATGATGATGATAACGATAATATGATGATTATCATGATTATACTGATGTTAATAACAGGAATTGTGTCCATTTATACTAAAAATAGGTAAAAGACAAAAAAATCCCAAAAGTCGAAAAAAAGCGGCAAAATCTAGCGAAATATAGCCTTTGAGAGTAGACTCCAAAATGACGTTTGCCATTCATTTGATGATTCTGGCAATTAATTAGGGTAGTAATTATAATAATTACCAGACTTCTATTACTCATGAACAATAATGATGATAAAAGTGAGAATAAAGAAATTTGATAACAATGGATGATTATTAAATTATTATTTACTATTATCGTTATTATTATCATTATTATCATTATTATATTATTATTATTATTATTATTAATTACTTATTATTATTATTATTATTATTATTATTATTTTATAGTATTATTATTATTATTATTATTATTATTACTTTAATTAGTAGTGTTATTGCCAGAAGATGTATTATAACTGTAATAATAAACAATATAATAATAATGATTATAATTATACTATACTAAATGTTATAATATTGTTATTAATATTATTACTGTTATTATTATCATTATTATTATTTTTACTGTAGTATAATTGTAAAAATAATTATTATAAACAGTAATATTACAGTAATAAAAGATATGATGAAATAATGATATAAATAATGATTATAAAAACGGTATTATTGTTATTATTATTGTAGTATATTATATTTGTAGGGTATAGTATAGATGTAGGAATTATATTATTATAATGCCCAATAATTGCAATAATAATGATAATAAATTGCAATAATGATGATACTAATTGCAATAATGATGCTACTGATGATGATAAGATGATAATGATGATAATGATGATGATACACGATAATAATGATGATAATCATGATAATAATGATGATAAAACAGGAATGTGTCCATATATAATAAAAAAGGTAAAAAGAAAAAAAATCCCAAAAGTCGAAAAAAAAGCGGCAAATCTAGCGAAATATAGCTTTTGGAGTAGACTCCAAAATTGACGTTTTTGTTGCCATTCATTTGATGATTCTGGCAATTATTAGGGGTAATAATGATAATAATTACCAGAATTCTATTAATCATGACATAATGATGATAAAAGTGAAATAAGAGAATTGGATAACATTTGATGATTATGAATATTAGTCTATTATCGTTCTTATTATCATATTATGTTATTATTATTATTATTATTATTATTATGTATTATTAATTATTATTATCATTAGTTATTATTAATATTATTAGTATTAGTATTATCCATTATTTAAGGATATTACTTTAATTATTAGTATTGTATTGCCAAAAATAATATAACGGTAATATACAATAATACTAATAATGATATATGTAATAATACTAACTGTTATAATATTGTTATTAATATTATTATGGTGATTATTATCATTATATATTTTTACTGGTAGTAAATGTAAAACTAATTATGATAACGTAATAATTACAGTAATAAGATATAATGAAATAATGATATAAATAATGATTATAAAAACGTTATTATTGTTATTATTATTGTTATTACTATTATATTGTAGTTGTTTTAGTATAGTGTAAAAATTTATATATTATAACTGCAATAATTGCAATAATAATGATAATAATTGCAATAATGATGATAATAATTGCAATATATGATGATGATAATGATGATAATGATGTAATAATCGATAATAATGATGATAATCATGATAATAATGATGAAAATAAGAATTGTGTAATATAATAAAAATAAAGTAAAAGAAAAAAAATCCAAAAGTCGAAAAAGCGGCAAATCTAGCGAAATTATTAGCCTTTTGAGAGTAGGTACTCCAAAATGACTTTTTTCCATTCATTTGATATTCTGGCAATTATTAGGGTAATAATGATAATAATTACCGAATTCTATAATCATGACAATAATGATGATAAAAGTGAGAGAATAAAGAGAATTTGGTAACATTGATGAATAATATTATTATATTTTTGAATTATAATATTAATTTTAAATTTTTAATATTATCATTTTAATTATTATTATTATTATATTATTATTATATTATATATTAATTTGTATTTTTTGAAAAAATATTTTAAACTGAATAAAAAATTAATAAAATTTTATAATTTAAAAAATATAATTAAAATATTTTATTTTATTCTTATTTTATTTTTAATTTTTTTATTTTTTTTTATATATTTTAAAAAAAAAATTTTTTTAAATAAAATACTAATAAAGTATTTTTTAAAAAAAATAATATAATAAAAAACATTATTTTAATTTTTTTTTAAATTTTTTATTGATTTTATTTTTTTAAATTAAATTATATTTTTAAACTCAAAAATTAAAAATAATGTAATAATTGAAAATTTTTAAAAAAATAATAATAATAGATTAAAAATATGTTTAAAATTGAATAAGGGTATAATGTGATAATAGGTAATAATATGTTTAAAAAGTTTGTTTAAAATATTATAATAAAAAAAAAAAAAAAAAAAAAAAAGGAAAAAAGGGAAAAAATTGGGGGAAATATAGTTTTGAGGGTAATAAAAAAATTTTTTTATTTTTGATATTTGAATTTTTTTTAAAGGGAAAATGTTTAAAAAAGAAAAAAAATAAAAAAAAAGGGGAAAAGGGAATTTTGGTTTAAAAAAATTTAAATTTTTTTTT
>NW_023663607.1:5000-14749 GCF_015228065.2 Penaeus monodon | reverse complement strand
TATATTATATATATAATATATTAATTTATATATATATATATATATATATATAAGTTGGGGTGTGTGTGTGTGTGTGTGTGTGTGTAAGGGTGAAAGTGATGGTTTTTGTGCGTGGTGTTTGGCGCGCGCGTGTGGTGTTTGTGGCGTGCACCCCCTTTTGTGTGGTTTTAAAAGCCATAGCGGGACAAAAAAAACAGGAGTAACAAAAAAAATAAAAGGTTTTTACTTTTTTCATGAAATTCACCATAAAAAAACCTTTGCATTAAAAACAAGAAAATAAAAGGCAGTCTAGAACTTGATTTTTTTAATTTTTGCATTTGAGCTAGGGTAACAGTGTAAAGTTCCCATGGAAACCTTCTGGGTTTATTCTTTTGCAGTTGGGGTCCTTTTTTATAAATAATGCACATTTTTTTTTAAGAATGCGCACAAAAGCAATAGATCGGAAGGGATATATATGATGGTTAAAAAACCGGTTACATGTTTTTGAATAAGCTTAGCTGGGGTTTACCATCCGAATTTTGATCAAAAGACAGAAAAAAAAACGAAAAAAAAAATTATTAGCATATTTAGAGCATAGTTTGTTAAAAAAAGGGGTTTATTATAATCAAAGAACTTTACAAAAATATTGATCTAAAAGTAGAACAAAAAATTAAGAAGAAAAAAAAGTTATGCTTATATAAAACAGGGTTTTTTATTAATCGGGTTTATTTTTAAACAAGGCAGATAAGTTTCAATTTACAAGAATAACAAGAAATAAAAAGGGGAACATTTTAAATTGTGGGGCATGCATAAAATTAAAACATAAATTTTGAACGTAGCAGCGCTTCTCCCGTTTTCTTAATTACTGCAAGTAATTACTTTCTTTCCCCTTTGACTGTCGAACAAGCAGTTGGGGAAGAAACAGAGAAAAACAGAAAAAAATAAAAAAGGAAAAACAAGATACAAACCCAAATTATTATAAAATATATAAGTAAGAAAAATTTTTATAAAAAAAAAAATTTGCAAAAAACCCTTTAAAAAGATTGTAGACTAAGAAAGAAAAGAACATATATTTATGAAATTTGACCAAATCATATATCCGGGATTATTACGGAAGAAAAATGTTGCTTTTTTTAATTAAAAATTAATTCAGTGATCAAAAGTACTTATTTGTAACCAAATAAGTGGAATCACGTATTGAAAAACTAAATTTTTCAAAACGTCCCCCAACTTTAATAATTTAACAACCTTTTTATCTAATAAGGGGGAAAACTAATGCAGAATAAAAACAGAAAAAAAAAAAGGAGGGTAACTAAAAAGGAAAAAATAGTTTAAAAGTCTCAGACGTTATTTCAGGTGTGACGAATGCAGAGGAAATTATTTGAGAGAGAGCAAGGGCGGGAAAAGTATTTTGAGGATGGAGTACATTAAAATGGAAATGAGAAAAATACTATAAAATTTTAGAATGTATAAATTTTCTGAACTGCACACGTTAGAATAGTGTGTGTAAAAAGTGTGTTGTAAAGGTTTCCCATCTATCGCTGTTTTTATGCCGTTTCTATATATTTTTTTTTACTCAAAAACCTTAAAAAAGGAGAAATAATAAAAATAACAATATAATAAAATCCCCCGGGCATGCCAGGTTTATTTGTCATTTTTACAAATTTTAGATGTTTTTAGGGTCTCGGAAGAAATGTATAATTCGTGAGCACCGCGTCTCTTATCCACTTTGGATATGAGAATAGGAAGAGTAAAAGCAGAAACAATACTGAACCACTTTTAAATGATAAAAAAGATCGAAAGGTAAGGCAAACTAGTCTTTAAACTTGTATTAAAACCCCTTAAACCCTTCTACGTTTTATCAGTTGCTTTTAAGTGATAGTAGAAACCCACCGAAAAATTTATTCTTTTGATGATTTCGCCTTTATGAATTGAGTACCCGCATATTCTACAGATGTCTCATACAAATTCCTATACTTGCGAGATTTTTCCCCATTTGCTCCTATAAATTCAAAATTTGCAGGGAGTTTGAGATTTGAGGATTCGATGCAGTAAACAGGCAAATGATATCGTTTCAGCCTCAGAAAAAACCGTCGCAAGTATGATCCCGATTCTCCACAATTGATATGCTGCACAGTGTTTTGACGAAATTATGCTTTCTATAGTGCAAAGAGGAGGAGGGGGAGGAGGGGAAACTGGGGAGGGGAAAAGCAGCAAGGGAATAGGAACACGAAAAAAAGGAGGAGAGCGAGAGTGAAACAAAGGAAAAAAGGATTTTTATAAAATGCAACGATCTTATTATGTTATTCAGCGAATGTAGGAAAACATGTCATCACTATCTGTTTTACTTTCCATGATATATGGGATGGTTGTAAGTAAATAAATTTAGTCCCCAGCATTTTCTCCTTTAAAAGAAATAATTAAAACTAAACTTTTTTTCTGGCATCTTGAAGGGTTAAGAAAACGGCATAAAGGGGACAATGGGGATAGTTACGAGTGAAATATAATTTTTTTTAAAATAAATTTCGTTCAGTTTTTGCTAAAACTCCTTAGAAGTATTTTTTTGTGGGTAGCCTTAAAAAATATCATTTTCAGTTTTAAATTTTTTTAAAAACCCCTATTAATATTCGATTTAATATAACGTGTTGAATTTCGACGCCTTTCCATTTTTTTTTGTAATTTTGAGTATCTGTGTGTGCCTATTTTTCCTTTGATTTACGGAATATTATGGGATGTATAGTTTTAAAATTTTGAGTAGAATCCCTCTGAGATATTTTAAAAAAAAAAAAGAAAAAAAAGTATTTTAAAAAAAGATTATTTTTCCCTTTTTTTTGTTCCCAAAACCGGAATTTTACCGAAGAACAAAATGAAAAGAAAACCCAAAAAAGTATAGAATATTATTTCCAATCTGGAACAAATACTAAATATTTTTTTGGGAGAACTTAATTAAAAGAAAGATATTGTATATATATATATATAAATATAATAATTATAATTTTTTTATATATATATATATTAATATATATATATTTTTTTAAATATACAAATGTGTGGTGCGTTGTGGGTATAGATAGATAGATATGAATTGTTTTGTGTGTGTGTTTGTGTGTGTGGGTGTGGTGTGTGTTTGTGTGGTGTGGTGTGTGTGTGTGTTAAAAAAAAAAAAAAAAAAAAAAAAAAAAAACGGGCGGAAGGCAATGGCAAAACCCGCTCTAAATTGCTAAAAGAAAAAAAAAACATGGAAGCCCATGATCGTCAAGGCCCCGGTGGCCGAAAGGTTTGAGCATCGGATCAAGACTGTCACGACGGCAATCTGAGTTCGAGGGTTCGAGTCCCGGCCAAAGCATTTTCCCTTTAGCAAGGAACTTCACCTTGATGCCTACTAGTCACTGGGTGGCCAAAACCCGCCAGTCAAGTGCTGGGCCCAAGCCGGATAAAAAGAGAGAATGATACCTAAATGTAACACCGGACTTCCGTGGAAAGGAAAGGGGGCCCCACCACGTACTCACTCCAAGAGCACACCCATGAAAAAAAAAACAATTAAGTTCATGCTGTGACCACGGGCCCAGAAGAACCACCCCTTTAAAAAAAGAAAAATTTTATATATATAAAATTTTAAAATATATATATACAATATACATTTCACGGATAGTATGTATTAATTATGGAAAACAACCCCCAAAACACACACACACACACCCACCCCACACACAACACACACACACAACATTATATATATATAAAATATATATATTTATTATATATATTTATATATATATAATATATATAATAATATATATATATATATATAAAAATAAAGGTGTGTGTATGCGTTGCATGCTCATGTCATATTCCTCCCTCGGTTTCGAGGATGAGCTTTACTCCATATCAGACGTGATCAGTTGTGGGGTCCGGAGATGACTGATGGGCCGACCGGCCCTTTAAAGGGTCGCCCACACAGGGACAGGGGGGTGGCTGCTGCGTTGGAAGTGAGGGAGCTCGAGCTTGCGCGTGTAATTGATGTGCTGAATGGATGAAGTCATGACTTGGTTTATTGGATTAAGTGAGGGAAGTTTCGCAGATCTAGCCTCACTTCTCGTCCCTTCCCATCTTTGGGCCCGGGGCAAGAATAGTCGAGACGGCTGGAGTAGGCAGGAGCAGTGGGGGCCAGCAGTGTCCCACGGGTCTCACTGTCCCTGGTTGCCCCACAACGCTTGTGGGTCCGTCGTTTGTCGTGTCCAGTTGGTTTACGCCCCCAGTCAGCCCGGGGTCCCGTCTTTGCATCGTAGGTAGACAAGCCCCCTTAGTTACCCCCTGTTTGTGGCAGCACGCACGACAGTGGGCTGTGGGACCCGCACTGACTTGGGTGGCTTACCCATAAATAGGCAACAAGGTGAAGTTTTTTGCCCCAAGGAACTTATCGTATATAGGGTTTGATTTACCAAAATGTATATTTCCCAAATATATTATAATATATATATATAATAATATATATATTATAATATAATATATATATATATAATATATATATAATTATATATATAATTTTATATTGTTGTATACATATAGAACCAAAACCCCAAATAATATTTATATATAATATATAAATATATATATATATAATAATTTGTTTTGGTTATATTATAAAATATAAAAATAATATAATATATATATATTTAATATATATATAATATAATATTAAATTAAATATATATATATATATATATTAATATATATATATATATTGTGTGGGGTGTCTATATGTATACACACAAATAATATATATATATATATATATATATATTATATATATAAAATATATTATATATTATAATATATTTTATAAAATTTATAATTATTTTATAATATATTTGGGGTTAATATACATTTTGGTAAATCGAACCAAATTTACGATGAATTTCCCTTTGGGGCAAAAAACTTCCCCTTTGTTGGGCCTATTGGTGGGTAAGCCAGCCCAAGTCAGTGCTGGGTCCCACGGGGCCCCCAACTGTCGTGGCGTGCGTGCCAAAGACAGGGGGGAAAATTTAAGGGGCTTGTCTCCTACGAGGGCAAAGCCCGGGCCCCGGCTGCCCTGGGGCGGTAAAAAACCAATTTGGATAAACAGAAAACAAAGGCCCCCACAAAGCGTTTGGGAGGCAAACCGGGCCCCCAGTGAGCCCCGTGGGGACACTGCGGGCCCCCCCCCACGGCACCTGCCTACTCCAGCCGTCCCGACTATTTTTTGCCCCTGGACCAAGATGGGGAAGGGACGAGAAGTGAGGTTTTGACGCTGGAAACTCTCCCTCATTTAAAAACCCCAAGTAAAAGCGCAAGCAGGACTTCTCCATTCAGCAAAATCAATTACACGCGAAAAGCTCGAGCTGCCTCACTTCCAACGAAAGCGGGCCCCCAACACCGGGTTCCCGGGGTGGGGGCGACCCTTTTAAGGGCCCCGGCGGCCTAAACAGCCCATCTCCGGCCCCCCAAAAGAAAAATTGGATCACGATCGGATTTTTGGGGGGTCAAGCTCTTTCCCGAAACCGGGGGGGGAGGAATATAAACATGAGCATGCAAAGGGGCATACACACACCCCATTATATTTATATAAAATATATATATATTATTATAATATATATATATAATATAATATATATATAAAAATAAAATTTTATAAAATTTATTATATATATTGTGTGTGTTGGGTAGTTTTTGTGGTGGGGTGTGTGTGTGTGTGGTATGGGGGGTTTTTTCCCAAAAATTAATACATACATCCGTGAAATGAAATTTTGTATATTTAATATATTATATATATATATATATAAATTCTTCTTTTTTTAAAAGGGGTGGTTCATTTTTGGGCGCCTTGGTCACACCCATGAACTTAATTGAAATTTTTTTTTCATGTGGTGTGCTCTTGGAGGGGGAAAAACGGGGTTTAGGGTCCCCTTTCCCTTTCCACGGGGGAGTGCCGGTTTTTCCCTTTTTAGGAAATCATTCTCTCTATTTATCCGGTTTGGGACCAGAAACTTGATTTGGGCGGGTTTGGGCCACCCAGTGACTAGGTAGGAAATCAAGGTGAAAGTTCCTTGCTAAAGGGCCCCAATGCTTTGGGCCCGGGACTCGAACCCCCCAAACCCTTAAAAAAAAAAAAAAAAGGGTTTGCCGCCCGTGACGGGTCTTGAGTCCGATGTCAAACCTTTTTGGGCCCCACCGGGGCCTTGACGACCCATGGGTTCCATAAATTTTTCCCCCTTAGCAATTTAGAGCGGTGGTTTGCCATTGCCTTCCCCCCCGTTTTTTTTTTTTTTTTTTTTTTTTTTTTTTTTTTTTAAAAACACACACCACACACACACACACAACAACAACACACACACACCCACACACAAAACACCCCACACCCCCAACAAATTCAATTATCTATCTATACCCAAAACCCCCGCACACACACTTTTGGGTATATTTATAAATAAAATATATATTTATATATATATATAAAATTATTTTAAAATTTATTATATTTAATATATATATATATCCCAAATACTTTTTTTTAATTAATTTCCCTACCAAAAAATATTTAGTATTTTTCCGGGATTATGAAATAAATATTCTATACTTTTTTGGGTTTATCTTTTCACTTTGTTTTCGGTAAAATTCCGGTATTGGAACAAAAAAAAGGGAAAAAAAATTTTTCCTTTGGGAAAAATTTTTTTTCTTTTTTTTTTTTAAATATCTGCAGAGGGTCTACTCGAATTAAAATATACATCACCATAATATTCCGTAAATCTAAGGGAAAAGTAGGGCACACACAGATACTCAAAATTTTCAGAAAAAAAAAATTGGGAAGGCGTCGAAATTCAACACGATATATAGTTAAATCGAAAAAAATTAATTTCGGGGTTTTTTTTAAAATTTAAAATGAAAAAAAGACTATATTTTAAGGCTTCCACACAAAAAAAAAAAACTTCTAAGGAGTTTTTTGGGAACAACCCGAAAAGGGAAAATTTAATTTTTATAAAAAAATATTTCACTTTGTAAAAAATATCCCAAAATTTTCCCCTTGTATAGCCAGTATTCTTAATCCCTTCAAAGATGCCAGATTAAAAAAATTTTGCTTTTAAAATATTTCATTTAAGGAAATAAAAGCGGGGGCTTTAAATTTTAAATTTTCTTACATACCATCCCTATATAACATGAGAAAAATTTAAAAAAGTAGTGATGACAGTTTTCCTAAAATTTCTGTCTTGAATTTTAACATTTTTAAAAAAGAATGCCCCGGTTTTTTGCCATTTTTCCCCCCCCCCCCCTTTTTTTTTTTTTTTCCCAAAAAAAAAAAATTTTTTTTTTTTTTTTTTTTTTTTTTTTTTTTTTTTTCCCCCCCCCTTTTGTGGCTTTTTTGGGGGAAAAAAAAAAAGGCCATTTTTTTTAAAATTCTTTAAAAATTTCCTTTTTTGCAAAAAGGGGGGAAATTTTGCCAAAAAACAAATTAAAAAATTTAAAAAAAAAAAAGGGGCTTAAAAAAAAATTATATTTAAAATTTAAGGGGGGGGGGGGGGGAAAAAAAAAAAAAAAAAAAAAAAAAAAAAAAAAAAAAAGTTTTAAAAATTTAACCCGGGGATTTTTTTCAAAATTTTAAAATTTTTACTTACATCCACCCTATATAACTGAGAAAGTAAAAAAGTAGTGATGACATGTTTCCTACATTTGCGAATAACATAATAAGATGCGTTGATTTCATAATAATCCCTTATTCCTTTTTTTCACTCATGCTTCCCCCTTTTTGTTCGTGTTCCTATTCCCTGCTGTTTTCCTCCCCTCATTTTCCTGCTCCTCCTCCTCCTCCTCTTTGAAATATCAGAGAGCAAAATTTCTCATACACTGTATCGAGCATATCAAATTGTGGAGCAATGGGATCATATTTGCGAGGGTTTTACTGAGGCTGAATCGATATCATTAGCCTCGATTTACGCATCGAATCCTAAACTCCAAATCCCGGGCAATTCGAATTTTATAGGAAAAAGAATGGAAGAATTCGCAAGTATGGGAATTTTGAAATGATGACATCTGTGAGAATAGGGCGGGTACTCAATTCAAAAAGGCGAAATCATAAAAATGAATAATTCTTCTTTTGGGGTTTCTACTATCACTGAAAATGCAACTGTTTTAAAACGTAAAAGGGTTAAGGGTTCTAATACAATGTATTAATGCTAGTTAGCCTTACCTGTTCGATCTTTTTTACTTTTAAAAGTGGTTAGTATTGTTACTGCTTCTATTTTCCCTATTCTCATATCCAAGTAGGATAAGAGACGCGGTGCTCACAAATTATACATTTCATTCCGGGGACCAAAAAAGAAAGTCAAACTTTGAAAAAATGACAAATAAACCGGGCATGCCGGGTGTTTCATTATTTTGGTTATTGTTATTATTTACTCGCTTTTACATTTTTGGAAATAAAATTATAAGAAGGGCAAAAACACGCGATAGATGGGAAACCTTTTTACAACACACTTTTTACACACACTATTCTAACGTGTGCAGTATGCAGAACTTGATACATTAAAAATTTTTATATTTTTTTCTTCATTAAATTTTAAGTACTCCATCCTAAAAAAATATTTTCCCCCCTTGCTTTTTTTCCAGTAATTTTCCCTCTGCATTCGTCACACCAGAAAAAAAGTCTGAGCTTTTAAAACTATTTTTTCCTTTCAGTTACCCCCCTTTTATGTTTTCTGTGTTTTTTCTGCATTATTCCATGATTGAAACAAGGTTGTTAAAAATTTTTAAAAGTTGGTTACGTAGATAATTTTTGTTTTTCAAAAAGTGATTCCATTTTTATTGGGGTTTCAAATAAGTACTTTTGATCACATGAAATTAATTTAATTAAAACAAAAAACAACATTTGCTTCCGTAATAATCTGGATATAGATTTTGGTCAAAAACATCAACTAATGTTCTTTTTCTTTACTTTGTCTACAATCTTTTTAAGGATTTTTGCAAATTTTTTTTTTTAAAAAACCATTTTACTTACTTATATATTTTATAATAATTTGTTCGTATCTTGGGGTTTTTTCCCTTTTTATTTTTTTCTGTTATCTTGTTCTTCCCCAACTCTTGTTCGACAGTCAAGGGGAAAGAAAATAATTTCTTGCAGTAATTAAGAAGACTGGGGAAAGCAGCGTACGTTTAAATTTATGTTAAATTTAAATTTTATGCAGCCCTACAAAAGTTAAAATGTTTCCCCGTTATTTATTTTTTTTGTTATTCTTGTAAAAGTTTAAATTATCTGCCTTGATTTAAAAATAAACCCCATTAATAAAAATCCATGTTTTTTTATAGCATAACTGTTTTTTTTTTCTTTAAATTTTTTTTTCTATTTTTAGATCAAAAATCATTGTAAGTTCATTTGATTATAATAACCTCTTTTAAAACAAACTTGCTCTAAATATGACATAATATAATTTTTTTCTTCGTTATTTTTTTTCTGTTTTTGATAAAAATTCGGATGGTACCCCAGCTAAGCTTTTTCTAAAATCAGTAGACAGGTTATAACCACATATATATCACCTTCCCGATCTATTTCTTTTGGCGACATTCTTAAAAAAAAATGTGCATTATTTATAAAAAAAGGACCCGAACGCAAACAGAATAACCTAGAATGGTTTCCCGGGGCTTTCACTGTGTACCCTAGCATCAAAATGCAAACTTAAAAATGTCAAGTTTTAGACTGCCTTTTATGTTTTTGTTTTAAGCAAAGGTTTTATATGGTGAAT
>NW_023663606.1:5000-14750 GCF_015228065.2 Penaeus monodon | reverse complement strand
ATATAATATATTATTTTAATATTTGTGTGTGTGTGTGTGTGTGGTGTGGTGTGTGTGGGGTGTGTGTGGGTAGTGTGTGTGTGTGTGTGTTGTGGTGTAGTTGTGTGTGTGTGTGTTGGTGTCTGCGGTGTCTCTGTGTATACATTTAAAAAAAAAACCCACAAAAGTGCCGTCACAAGGACGTTGGTGATCGGATTTCCTGTTTTTCGGGTTTGGCGGGGGGTTTGCCGTTCCCTTCCGCCCGGTGCTTTATGGTCACCATTCTTTTTCCCCGGGTTTACTGTTGGGCGGGCTTCCCCTACAGGGGCAAAAGGGGGGAAATCGGGGGTGAAGTTTTTTCCCCAAAGGAAAACCGCCCCGGGCCCGGTTGACTCAACCCTCGAACTCAGTTGCCATTTGCCAGTCTTCACCGCGCTTACCTTCGGCCATGCGGCCGAGAATAATATATATATATAAATTTATTAATAATATAATATTATATATAAATATATTTTTTCTTTTTAAAGGGTAGGTTATGTCTGAGCCCCGTGGTCCGCTGATTTTAAATTTAGTTTTCATGTTGTATCCTTTTTGGAGTGAGTAGTGTGGGTCCCCAGTTCCTTTCACGGAGGTGCCGGTTTTCCTTTTTTAGGATCATTCTCTCTTTTTTTCCCGGGGCTTGGGGCCCAGCATGATTGGGCTGGTTTGGCCCCACCCAGTGGCTAGGCAGGCTCGGGGTAAATTTTCCCTCCCCCGGGGGAACAACGCGGCGGTGGCGACTGCAAACCCCCAAAACTAAAACTGCCGTCGTGACAGCCCCCGACCCGACCCTCCAAACCACTCGGCCCCCGCGGCCTTGACGTCCCTGGGCTTCCATGTTTTTTTTTCTTAGAAATTTAGAGGCGGGGGTTTTCCCATTCCCCTTTTCCGCCCTGTTTTTTATCGAGTCCCATCTCTTTTTACCCGGGAAATGATTAGGGGCTTGGCCCCCCAGTGGCTGGCGGAAATCGAGGTGAATTCCCCCTTCCCCAAAGGGGAAACAACGCCCCACCGGGGGGGACTCAAAACCCTCGAACTCAGATTGCCGTGGACGTCTTGAGTCCGACGTTTAAACCCATTCGGCCACGGGGCCCCCTTTATATTATATATATATATTTTAAATATATATATATTATATATATATATTATATTATATTAATATATATAATATATTTTATTATAATATATTTATATATATATATTATTTATATTTATATCTGTATTCTACACTATAACTATTTATCTTTATAGTAATTTTGTATGTATATATGGTAACGAAAAAGTAAAAGATTCATAAAATACCTCAAAAGATATATATAGAGGAGTTCATACACACATCACTAACACACACACACACCACAATACACAACACCCACACACACACACACACACACACCCCCACCAAAATTATATAATATATATATTTATTATATATATATATATTTTAATATATAATAAATATATCATATACATAGAAAAAGGAAGATAGGATTATATGTGTACACACACACACACACACACACCCACAACACACCCCAAAAACCCCCACACACACACACACACACAAAAACACGCACAAAATAAAATTTTAAAATTAAAAATATATATTATAAATATAAAATAATTATTTATTATTATATATATTTTATTAATATATTATATATATGTAAAACAACCAAATATATATTATAAAATATATTAATATAATATTATATATTATAATATATTTACATATTTTATATATATATATATTATATATATTATATATATATATATATATATAATTGTATGTGTTGTGTGTGTGTGTTGTGTGTGTGTGTGTGTTGTGTGTGTTTATGTATTTTATCTTTTATATTATCTTTTATATTATATATATAATAATATTTTTATATATATATTATATATTTATTATATCATTTATTATTATATACATATCTATTATATATTATATATATATATATTATATAATATATATAATATATTATACACTATATGTGTTGTGTGTGTGTTGTGGTGTGTGTGTGTGTGTGTGTGTTGTATGTGTTGTGTGTGTGTTGTGTGTGGTTGTGTGTGGTGTGTGTGTGGTGAGTGTTGTGTATATAATATTATATATATATATATATATATATATATATTATATTATATATATTGTGTGTGTGTGTGTGTGTTGTGTGTTGTGTGTGGTGTGTGTGTGTGTGTGTGTATGTTGTATAGATATATAATGATCGGTAAATAGATAACTAATAGATAGAAATATATAAAAGATCCCCATATATGATAGCACCACACAACACACCCCACACACACACAAATAGATAGATAGATAATAGATGGATAGATATTATGGGTGTGTTGTTTTTGTGTGTGGTGTGTGTATCTATACCTAAATTTATATATAAGTATTTTATCTAGTTCTACTATCTATCTATCTATTTACCCTATATATCTATCCTATCAATACCACACACACACACACACACACACCACACACAAGACACACATATATATAGATTATGTAAATATATATGATAAAATTTTATTATATATATATATATACATATATATATAATATTTTATATATTATATATCTTTATAATATTATATATTATTTATATTATATATATTATATATTTTATATTATTTTATTATATTATATATTTATGTATACACACACACACCACACATATATATATATATATTATATTTTTTTTTATTCTATCTATTTTTATATATATTTATATATCTATATATTATTATATTTATATTTTTATTTCTTTTTTATTACATATTATATTATTGTCATTTATGTACATTTTATACTATATATTATCTATAATATATATATATTATTTATTATATTATATATATATAAATATGTATGTGTGTGTGTGTGTTTTTGTGTGTTGTGTGTGTGTTTGTGTTTTGTGTGTGTGGTGTGTTGTGTTGTATGTATGTTTATATTTTATATATATTATATATTATATATATATATATCTATACATATATAGTAATATATATATTTTTAAATATATATATTTATATCTAAACCCATATTATATATTCCCTATTATATTATTATTTCTATATATCTATTTGTTGTATACTTACATTTATATATATATATTATATTATTTATATATATTTTTATATACCATTGTGTGGTGTGTGTGTGTGTGTGTGTGTGTGTGTGTGTGTGTTCTGGTGTTTGTATGTGTGTGTGTATTTGTGTGTGTGTGTGTGTGTGTGGGTGTGTGTGTGTGTGTGTGTGAGTGTGTGTGTGTGTATTATATATATATATATTATTTATTATATTATATTTATATTTTATATTCTATTTATATTATGGTGTGTGTGTGTGTGTGTGTGTGTGTGTGTGTGTGTGTGTGTTTGTATGTTGTTAGATATATAGTGATAGGTAAATAGTAAATAGATAGATAGAAATATATAAAGATACTCAAAATAGATAGACACACACCACAAACAAAAACACACACACCAACCACACACCACCCATTATAGATAGATAGATAGATAGATAGATAGATAGATATGTGTGTTGTGTGTGTGTGTGTGTGTGTGTGTGTGTGTGTGTGTGTTATCTATACCTAAATGTATATATAAGTATCTTTATCTAGTTCTACCTATCTATCTATCTATTTACCTATATACCCTATCTATCTATACACCCCACACACACACACACACACACACACACACCACACACACACATATATATAGATTATTTTAATATATATATATATATATACTATATATAATATATATATATAATATATATTAATATATTATATATATTTTATATAATATATATTATAATATAATATTTTTATTTATATATATATATACTATATATATATATCTATATATTATAAAATAATTATATCTCTATATATATATATATATATATATATTATATTGCTACGCCAGTGGGTTTTTGTCTCTGTGCGAAACATGTGTTAACATGAAAAGGATGACCGGGGATGTGTTAATAAAGGGGCCCGGGGCAAAAAGGGACGAAACTGGCTGTGAGCGGGGGAGCGGGGGACAAGCCAAAGGGGACGGATTGGGGGGTCTCCTGTGAAACCTCGGGTGTCCCCTTTTGTGACCTGAATAACTTTGTTTGCCCTGTTTTAAGTTGTATCGTGCGTGTGACATGCTTTTTCCCCCCTGTATTTGCCTATAAAAAAGTGTACGGGTAAATCTTTGTAAAAAAGGGGAAAAGACGAAACTTTGTTTTTTATTTCGTCCCTGCCTCGCCACTTGGCGTTTCCCCTGGTGTTCGGGACCTGTGGTGCTCGGTGCCTCTTGGAGCTTTTAGGTTCCGCCCCTGTGAAAAAACACCCCTAGCCTACCTTGTTTTGTACGAAGACGAGGCGGCCGGGCGTAAAATATATAATATATTTAATATATAATATTAATAATATTATATATATATTATAAAATTTTTTATAAAATATATTTATATATATATATATTTTATTTTAAAATTTATTATTTATATTTTTTTATTTATATTTAAATATTTTTTTATATATATTTTATATATATTTTTTAATTTATATATTAAATTATATATATATATATATTATATAATTTATTAATATTTATATAATATAATAATATTTTAAACATATAGAAAATTTTACATTATATATAAAATATATATATATATATTTATATAATTTTAATATATAAAATATTATATTCCTTTATATATATTCTTTATTTTAAAATTTATATTCTAATATTGTTGTGTGTGGTGTGTGTGGTGTGTGTGTTTGGGGGTGGTTTGGGTGGTGGGGTATACTTAAAAATTAAAAATTTTATATAATTATTTTATATAATTTAATTAATAAATATAATTTTTTTTATTATATTATTTTCTTTTTTATTATTATATATATATATTATGTATATATTATTTTTAAATATATTAGGTATGTGTGGTTGTGTGTGTGTGTGGGTGGTGGTGGTGGTGTGTGTGTTTTGTTGTATTGTGTGTGCGTGGGTGTGGTGTTTGTTTTGTTTTGTGGGGTGTGTGTGTGTGGTGTGTGTGTGTGTGGTGGGTGGTGTTTTGGTGTGTGTGTGTGGTGTGGGTTTTTATATAAAATAATATAAGAAGGAATAGATGAGGATAGATAGAAAATAATAAATAGAAAATTTAAAAATAAATAACGTATATCATATGGGTATGAAGACAACAAAACCACACCCCACGACACCACACACACACCCACCACACACACACAACCACACAATATAAATATACAATATTATATATATATTTTATAATATTTATTATATATAATAATAAAAATTTTATAATATATATATTATATTAAATATTTATATAATAATTATATATATACCAAAAACCACACACCACACACCACACACACACACACACACCACCACACCACAAAAACACACTATATATATATTAAAATATAAAATAATATTATAATATATATACAAATTGTGTGGGGGTGTCTATCATACCTATCCTTATATGTGGTGTGTGTGTGTGTGTGTGTGGTGTGTGGGTGGGTGTGTGTGTGTGCGTGTGTATTGTATGTGTGTGTGTGTGTATATTTTGTGTGGTGTGTTTTTGGTTGTGTGGGTGTGTGGTGAGTGTGTGTGTGGTGTGTGTGTGTGTGGTGGTGTGTGTGTTTTTTTTTTGTGGGTTTTTTATATATTTTTTAATTATTATTTATTATATATATCTAATATATAATATAATAAAATTATTACATTGTATGTTTTTGGGTGGGTCTTCATATCTATCCATAGTGTTGTGGGGGTTTGTGTGTGTGTGTGTTTTGTGTGTGTGTGTGTGTGTGTGTTTTGTGTGTTGTGTGTGTATTATTATTATATATATATATTTATTTTTATATATATATATTAATATATTATCTATATATATAATAAGAAGATAGATAGATAGATAGTTTATTAAAAGATAGATAGAAAAAATAGTAGTTTAATAAAAATAGCGTATTAAATAGTATAGATAGACCCACAACACCCAACATACCCATACAACACCACACACACACACACCACCAACACTCCACACACCAACCCCAAATTACACCAACACACACACACATAGACACACCCCCAAACACACACACCACCACAAGCACACACCACAACACACCCCACACACCACACACACCCCACACCACAACACACACAATATATAAAAAATTATATTAAATATATATATATATATATATATATTTTAATAATATATCCCTTATATACAAACAATTATATACCTATTTCTACATACATCTAATATATATAATAAAATTATAATTATTAAATATATAAATTATAAATCACACACCACACACACACACAAAACCACACATATATATTTTTATATATTCTTTTTATATATATATATATATATATATATATATATAACATTATATACTACATATATATATTAATATATATATATATATTTATATATATTATATAGATGATGAAGATAGATAGATAGATAAGATAAAAGATATATTATGTATATATAACCACCATACAAAAAAGCACACCACACAACCCCACCCAACACCCACACACAAAAACCCACACACACACATATATATAAAATATAAAAATTAAATTTTAAATATAATATATATTATATATAAATATAATTATTTCTCTCTTTTAACGTGGGTTTCTTCGACCGCCGGGGGTCCGCATGATCATTGTAGTTTTCATTTGGATGCTTTGGAGTGAGTACGTGGTAGGGCCCCCAGTTCCTTTCCAGGGAGAGTGCCGGTGGTACCTTTAGGTATCATTTCTCTTTTTATCCGGGTTTGGGGACCGCACTGCTTGGGCTGGCTTGGGCCCCCCATGGCTAGGTGGAAATCGAGGTGAAGTTTTTTCCCCCCAAGGGGAACAACGGCCGGCCTGGACTTGAACCCTCGAACTCAGATTCCCGTCGGCAGTCTAGGGGGCTCAAAACCCATTCCCGGCCACCGGGGCTTGACGATCTGGGTTTTCCATGATTTTTTTTGGCAATTTAGGCGTGGTTTGCCATTGCCTTCCCCCCGGGTGTTTTTATCGAGTCACCACTTATTTCCCGGGCATTGACTTGGCCCCCCCCTTGGCCCCCATGGCTAGGTAGGCAATCGAGGTAAATTTTTCCTTCCCCAAGGGAAAAAACGCGCCACCGGTACTCGAACCCTCAAACTCAGTTTCCCGTCGGAATTCCTTGAGCCCGCGCTCTAACATTCGGCCACCGGGGCCCTATAAAATATAACAATATATAATATATATATATTATAAAAATATATATTATATATTATTTGTATGTAATTTTTTACATATTACATATTTATTATATTTTAATGTATTTATATGACATACATACATATATGGGCCGCGGTGGCCGAGGGGTTTAGAGCACGGACTCAAGACTGGCCGACGGCAATCTGATTCGGGGGTTCGAGCCCCGGGCCCGGGCGCGGTGTTCCCTTGGGAAAGGGAACTTCCCCTCGATTGCCTACCTACCCACCGCCCAAGTCATGCTGGTCCCCCCCGGATAAAATAGAGAAAATGATTACCAAAAAAGGGTAACCGGCATTCTCCTGGGGAAAAAATGGGGCCCTACCCAAACCCCCAAACAACCCAAATGAAAAATACAAATTTAAATATCTCGTGACCACGGCGGGTAAAAAACCCCTTAAAAAAAAAAAAAAAAGAAAAAAAAAAAAAAAAAAAAAAAAAAAAAAAAACAAAACACACACACCACACACCCCCCCACCAAAAATAATTATTTAAAATATATTTATATTTTATATATATTATATATTATATATATTTTATTATTTTTTGGGTTTTTTTTGGTTTTGGGTGTGGGTTTTTTTTTATAGTTTAAAAATATTATAATAAATTTTTAAAATAATTTAATTTTTTTATTAATAATATAATTTATTTTAAAATTTTTAATATATATTTAATATATATATATTATATTTTTTTAATTTAAAAAATTTTTTATTATTAAAATATAATATTATTATATATATTAAAAATTTATATAATTATAATATTAATTTTAAAATTTTTAATTATATTATATATATTTTAAAATTAAAATTTATTATTTATATTTTATATTTAATTTTATTATATATATATTATATTAAATTTTAATTTTTTTTTTAATATCTTATATATTATAAATATTAATATTTTTTATATATATATATAATAATAAATAATATATATTAATATATATAATTAATTTTTATAAATATAAATTATATTTTTAAAAATGGTGATAGATAATAATATTAGATATATAATATATTAAAAAATATAAAATTACGCAATTTTTAATTTTAAAAAAATTTTTAATAAATTAAAATATATATTATATATATATATTATATATATATTTAATTTTTTTTTATATTTTCTATTATATAATATATTATATATAAAAAAAAAAAAAAAATAAATTAATTATTTAATTAATATTTTAAAAAAAAATTATATATATATATATTAAAAAAAGGGGGGCCCAGGGGAAAAAAAAAAATAAAAATTAATTATAAATATAAAAAAATTTTATTTATAAAATATATATCTATTATTAAAAAACAATTTTAAAAATTATATTTTAATATAAATTTTATATAATTTTAAAATTTAATATTATATAAAATTTTATATATAAAACTAAAATAAAAAACCCAAAAAATTTTCAAAAAAATTGTCAAAAAATTTTAAAAATTTTTTAAAAAAAAAAATTTTTTAAAATTTTCATCTCTCACAAGGGGGGAAGGGGGGGCCCGGGGGCCCCCCCCTTTGTTCCCCGAAGAACCCCGGGGGGGTCTCCCGAGGCCCGCCCTTCCAATTCCTGGGCCTCCGGGCCCCAAAAATTTTCCAGGCGTCCCCCCGGGCCCCCCCGAGTGTCCGCAAGGGAAAAACCCCCGATGGCAGGGTGATAAAAGGGGACAGGGGCATATTGCCTGGTTGGGGTCCCTTTGCTACAGGCCCAGAGTTCAAAACCGCGGTTGGCCTTCTGCCAACTGACCCCCCCGGGGGGGTTGTTAAAATAGGCAGCCCCGGACGGTAGCTCCGGTTTTCCCCAAGAGCAAAAAGGAAATAAACCCTTTGCCCCACGGCCTTCGCATGGTTACGTCCCAAAGCCCCGTTGATTTGGTCCGGGGCCCGAAACCCTTTTAGCTTTTTTTTGCAAACCAGAAAAGGACTACCCCCAAGGATGAAAACTTTTTGTGCTTTTAAGTCCGCCAAATATGGGTTTTCGGCGGGTTCCCCCAAAGGCCCCCAAATCCGCGGTTTGGGGGGGAAAGGCCAGGGGGGTTGCCCCAAAAAAAAGGGCGCCCTTCCAAAACCTATTTAAAGGGGGGGGAATTTGGGCCAACCCTTTTCCTAGGTTTTAAAAACTTTCCCCGTACCGCCTTGTCCTAAAAGTTGAAAAGGGGGAAACCGCCTTCCTCAACCCCAATTACGGGAAAAATTCAATACCCCCCCCAAATTTGCCCCTTTGGGCCCCGGTTTTGGGTTTATCACCCAAAAGGGGCGGAATTCCCCCCAGCCCCAATTCCCCGGTTCCCTCCCGATTTCCCCCCCCCCGAGGGATGACCCCCAAACAAACCCCCGCCAAACCCAAAAGGCCCCCAAAAATTTAAGCCGATAGGGGTTTTCCCAGGGTAAAATCCGCGT
>NW_023663605.1:0-10000 GCF_015228065.2 Penaeus monodon | reverse complement strand
GCATGTTCCATGCCTCTCCCAAAAACAAACGTGGGGAGGGGTCTCCTGTTGTCCCAAAATACCCCCGCCCACCCCCCCGGACGTGGAAGTTTCCCGGGTTTCCTGGGAAATGTTGTGGGGCGGGTCAACCCTCCTCACCCCCCCTCGCCCCCGCTGCGTCCCATTGCTGTGGATTTACCACCCCCACGAGCCCCCACAAACAACTGTAATCAGCCCCCTGCCCCCACCATGACCTTCTGCGCGTGCGATACCCCTCATGCAAGTGAAATATTTTGGGGATTTTAAAAGAAAAAGACACCCTTTGACCTGCAAAATGAGCTCCGTCTGTCACAATAGTAAACTTTTCCATTATGAACAAAGGGGGCCCGGATTGATCCTTTTTAGATTAAAATGACTGGTACCCGCCTCCTCTACCGTATTCTCCCGCGGCCCCAGCAGACACGTATCAGTGTTTGGTGCCTTCGCCCACCGCTCTCACCAAAGCAGGGCCCGACCCGGAAAAACAGGCCCCTCACACAGTCCCAATATACAGTTTGGCCCGTGGATTACCAACCCCGGGCCCGACGTTCTTACCGCTGTTATGGGGGGGAAAATGGCACCACTATCTTCCCACCGTCACTCGGCTTTTCACCATTCTTTCCCGGAAAAGTCACCAGTATACCCCATCGGTTGCCTTGGGTCACAGGGGGCCCCATCAAAAGCCTCATTAACAGAGAAATAAAACCTTCCCCTCGAAAACATCACCGCCACAAATCATCCTAACACAGCATCAGGGAAATAAAAAAAAGCAAGAAAAAACCCCTACCACAGCAAAACTAAAAACCTGCAGCCCAGCCAAGGACGGAAAAGTTGGGAGCTGGCGCCTTGCAAATCGGCCTGTATGTTTCCATGCACCAGCAACCTTTCCCCAGTGAAGCAGGAGGCTTCAATTACCATTCGCTTCAATTTGTTAGCAGTACCCCCCTAAAACCACCCCCCCCCCGCCTACTTGCCGGCCCCTACTTGCTCCCACAGTCGTCAGTCCCCGGTGCTTCAGAAGGGGGGAAAAAACCCCGCAAGAGAGCCCCCCCCCCCCCCCCTTGACCTGCCAATGCGCTCATCAAGGGGTTCGCAATGGGAATTCCACTCCTCTTACTTCCATAATAAAAGCAGTCAAGGCCCCTCACAATGGGAAAACCGCATTTGCACCCCCATCGGGAAAACCCCCAAGCCCCGCCTCATCGGTGAACTACGACCATCGCCATAACTCCCTTGCCCCGCCCGCTGTGTGAAAGCTTTGTCGCCGATGGGCTACCGGATCTCGCCCCAGCGTTTACACCCGGGAGTTTGGCAACATGCGTCCTCTTCTACCACGCACTGCCTCGCAAAATTCCTCGACTTCGTCCCCGCCACCTCGACAAGCGCAAACCTCCGTCACCCGATCTTCATAAATTTCAAGAAAGCTTTCGACCTGGGGGGACCCCACTACGGTCATCTCAAAAAACAGCAGCTTCCAGGGCATCAGGGGGGGCCTCATCCCTGGGGGCAGCCCTTTTTTTCCCAAAAGGCAAAAGGCCTTGGTGCAGAGTCAAGTTTCCAGCCTTTTTGCCACTCACGTGCGGAGTCCCCAAGAGACTAGAATGGGGGCCCCCCGTTTCCTTATGATTTAAAGACGCTCTCCGTGATACCCAGCATCGTTGGGAAAAACGTGGAAAAATAAAACCCTCGCCCCGCCTTGATGTTTTCCCGTCCGACCACTCCCCCACCAAGACCCTTGACAACCCTTCCCGGACCACCCCAAATGAAGTCAACATCAATCGCCAGAAGTCAGTTTTTTTGCAGTTTTCCTCTACAGGGGTTTACATGCTGCGTCGCCCCAAGCCCTTGGCGTTCCACTCCCGGAGCTTAGAATTCTACAGGCTATTACCTGCCTAAATTTACCTACGCCCCCCCCCCTGGTCCCCTCCCTCACCGCCACCAGTCTACAACTTGGAGGGTGCAGAAAAAAAGGGAGCCAAGATCATTTTCCCGGGCCCCCGTCTATACCAGCTAGACAGCGCCTTTGGTGCCCCAGGCCTCACCCCCCTCGCCACTCACTACACAACCTCACTCAGCATTTTTGGGCTAAAATTGCTGGCCCTCCCCGCCACCCTGACCTGCTGCCCCCCCACGGCCGCTGCCTCGCCGGGCCCTACGCGCCGCCAACAAAACTGGGCCCCCCAGGGGGCCCCCATGACGTACCACCGGAGCACGTACCACTCTAGCCCGAATCATCAACGAACACTAGTCCATTTCACCTGTTTTTTACTGGCTTTTTTTTATCGTTTTTTTTGTTGTATGATTGTTTTGTTTATTTGTTGGTGTTGTTTATTGTTTATGTATATATTCTTTTTCTTTTGTGGTTGTGTGTGTGTGTGTTTTTGTCGTGTTGTGTTTGAGGGAGGAGGAGGAGAAAGAGAGAGAGAGAGAGGAGAGGGGAGAGAAAAGAGAGAAGAGAGAGAGAGAGAGGGGGGAGAGAGAGAGAGAGAGAGAGAAAAGAGAGAGTATGTGTTGTTTTTGTGTTGGTGTGTGTGTGTGTGGTGCGTGTGCGCGCGTTTGTGTGGTGGTGTGTGGTGGTGTGTGTGTGGTATGTGTGTGTGTGGTGTGTGTGTGTTGTGTGGCGTGCGTGGGCCGGGGGTGTGTGTGGGTGTGTGCGGCGTGTGCGCGGCGCGTGTGGTGTTGTGTGGTATATGTTTTGTTTTGTGTGTGTGTGGTGGTGTTGTGCGCGCGCGCGGGTCTGGTCACCAACAATTGATGCATAAATCCTGCCCCGCCATAAAGTTTTCGAGTTCCCAAACGCTTTTTCCCAGTCTGTGCTCGAGCGCCAACTGGTGACTCTCGCTCCCTGCAAAGGAACTTTACAGTGAGCCAAAAAAGAGTCCTATTTTACCCTGTTCGCGCCTATCTCTGCAACCATCTTGCTTTAAAAAAGAACGTTCTCGAGACTTTTTTAGCGTAGCGAAGAAAAATTGACGGAGAGGGGAGGGCTTCGAGCTAAATTTGCGTCAGTAATAGGAGAACAAGGGTGGGAAAAATTTTGAAAAAAGGATCAATGTGAAGGAGCCCAAAGAAAAAGCGACTCGACAGGATAAGATATTTCTAGAGAATTCACAAACATACAAAAACACAAACCCTACATACAACACACAACACACACCACACAACACACAACACACACACACACACATATATATATAATATATAATAATATTATATATATATATATATATATATTATATATAATATATTATATATATAATATATATATATATATAATATATATATATATATATATTTAAAATATATATAATAATTATATATTATAATTATATATATATAATATTTATAAAATTTTAAAATATTATAGTGTGTGTGTGTGTGTGTGTGTGTGTGTGTGGTGTGTGGGGGGTGTGTGTATGTAGTGTGGTGTTATGTTTGTAAATTTCATTAGACATATCTATATCCATGTCGAGTGTTTTTTCTTTCGGCCCTTTCACATTGACCCTTTTTTTCATAATTTTCCCCACCCGATGTTCTCCTATATGAAAGTAATTTAGCCGAAGCCCCACTCTCCGTCAGAATTTTCTTCGCGGGAGCGCTAAAGAAGTCCGAGAACGTTCTTTTTTTAAGCGAATGGGATTGCAGAGATAGGACGGAAAAGGGTTTAAAATTTGGGACTCGTGTCTTGGCTCGATGTGAAGTTCCTTTTTGAGGGACGAGAGTCCCCACATTTGGGCGCTCGAGCACAGAAGGGACAAAAGCTTTTTGGGAAACTCGAAACTTTATGGCGTGGCAGGATTTATGCATCTATTGGGTTGGTGACCAGACCCGCGCGCGCGCACACACACACACACACACACACACACACACACACATATACACACACATACACACACACCCCCGCGCGCACACGCACGCACACACACACACACACGCCGCAACGACGCACACACACACCACACACAACACACACACACACACAACACACACACACCAACACCCCCACACACACACAACACCCACACACACACACACACACAAAACAAACATCTCTCTCTCTCTCTCTCTCTCTCTCTCTCCCCTCTCTCTCCTTCTCTCTTTCTCTCTTTTCCCCTTTCCCTCTCTCTCTTCTGTCTCCTCCTCTCAACCACACACACAGAAAAAAACACCACAACACATACCCAAAGAGACAAAGAAATATACAAACATATAAACAAACACAAAAAAAGAAACTAACAATCTATAACAACAAAAAAAACAGATAAACAAAACCCAAGAAAAAAATCAGGTGAAAATGGAATGGGTTTTCGTTGATGTTTGGGCTAGAGGGGTTTCTGTGCTCCGGGGGTAGCGGTCAGTGGGGGCCCCTAAAGGGGGGCACCAGTTTGTTGGCGGCGCGTAGGGCCCGGGCGAGGCAGGGGGCGCGTCGGGGGCAGCAGGTCACGGTGGCGGGATGGCACAGCAATTTTAGCCCAAAGCTGCAGTGAGGTTGTGTAGTGAGTGGGCGAGGGAGGTGGGGGCCTGGGACCCAAGGCGCTGATGTGGTATAGACGGGGCCGAGAATGATTTGGCTGCCCTTTCGCACCCTCTAAAGGTAGCAGCGGGTGGCGGTGGGGGGGGGACCAGGCGGGGGAGGCGTGGGTAAATTTGGGCGGGATGAATACCCTGAGATTTTCTGAAGCCCCGGGGAGTGGAACCCCAAGGGACTTGAGGCGAGCAGCATTTAAAGCCTGTCGGGGTAAACTGCAAACAACTGATTCTGGCGTTTGATGGTGATTTCATTGCGGTGGTCCAGGAGAGGAGGTTGTCAAGGGTGCTTTTGGAGGCGGAGTGGCGGGGACAGGAAATAAATGGCGGCGGCGATGGTTGAGCGCCCACGTATTTCCAACGATGCGGTATCCGGAGAGCTCTTTAATCGGGGGGATGGAAGACAGGGGCCCTTTCTAGCTTTGGGGGCTCCGCACGTGAGTGGCAGAAGGGCTGGAAACTTGACTCTCACGCACACGGTTTTGCCTGTTGGAGAAAAAGGCTGCCCCCAGGGGATGGGACCCCCTGAGGGCCGTGGAAGCTGTGTTTTTGAGATGACCTATGGGGTCCCCCAGGTCAAAAGTTTTCTGAAATCTATAAGATGCGGGTGCGGAGGATTTGCGTTTGTCGGGGTGGGCGTGGACAATTTCGAGGAAGTTGAGAGGAGGCGTGGTAGAAGAGGAGCGCATGTTGCCGAACTGCCGGGTAAAAGCTGGGGCGAGATCCTGGAAACCCCATCGGCGAAAAAAGCTTTCACAAGCAGGCGGGCAACGGATTTGGCGATGGGTCGTAGTTCCCCGAATGAGGCGGGGTTGGGGTTTTCCCGATGGCGGGACAAAGGGGGGCTTCCTTTGTGATGGGCATTTGGGACTGCGTTATTATGGAAGTAAGAGGAGTGGCAAGTTCCTTTTGCGAACCCCTTGATGAAGCGCATTGGAGGTAAAAGGGGGGGGGGGGGGGGGGCTCTTTGACGGGATTTTCCCCAGCTTTGAAGCCCCGGGGGAGACTGACTGGGGACAAGTGAGGGGGCCCGGCAAGTAGGCGGGGGAGGGGGGTGGGTGTCTGGGGGGGAAATGCTAAAAATTTGAAGGAAAAGGGGAAATTTGAGAGCCTTGTCTTCACTGGGGCAAAGGTGGGTGCATGGAAACATACAGGGCCCGTTTTTAAAGGGGCCGCACAGCTCCCGAACTTTTCCGTACAGGGGCTGGGCTAGGTGTTGTGTTGCTGGGAGAAGGTTTTTTTGGCTGTTTTTTTTTCCTGATGACTGTGTTGGGGAGGTTTTGTGGGCGGTGATGTTGTGCGAGGGAAAGGGTTTATTTCCTGTTGAATAGGCTTTGAGCGGCCTGTGATCCAAGCAGACCCGAGGGTGGTTACTAGTGATTTTTCCGGAAGGAAAGGGGGTGAAAAGCCGTAGTGACGGTCGGAGATAGTGGTGCCATTTTCCTCCACATAAACCCCCCCCCCGGGGTAAAAAAAGTCAGCCAGGGTGTTGGGTAATCACGGGCCCAAAACGTATGTTTGGGACTGTTGAGGGGCCTGTATTTCCGGTTTTGGGTTGTTTTTGGCGGGAGGACGGGGGGGCAAGGCACCATAACACTGATACGGTTGTGCGGCCGAAGGAAATACGGTAGAGGAGGCTGGTAAAGTCATGTTAACTGAAGGTAAATCAGGGCCTTTGTTCATAAGGGGAAAATTTTATATTGTGACAGGGGAGTCATTTTGCGGGTCGAAGGTGTCTATTTCTTTTAAAATCCCCCAAATTTTTCCATTTTGCAGAGGGTATGCACGCGCAAAAGGTCGGGGTTTGTGGGTCGGGGCTGAGTAGCAGTTTTTTGGTTTGGGGGCTCGTGGGGGGGGTAAATCACACAGAGATGAGGGAGCAGCGGGGCGGGGGTGGGAGGAGGGTTGACCCGACCAAACACTTAGGCAACCCGGGAAATTTTCCACGTCCAAGGGGTGGGCGAGAGGTCTTTTTGGGACAACAGGGGACCCCCTCCAGTTTTTGTGCGGGCGATGAACTTTGCTGTGCCAGGATTGTATGGTATCAGCTGGTTTTCCCCACGCCACTGGAGGCTACAATTCCCCGGTGATTTAACGGGGTGATCGGTGGGAGTTCGTTATTTTTGGTTTAGGGAGTGACTTAGACAGGAGGAACTTTGGGAAAATGTACCAGAGTCGGGGGGAATTCAAAATGTCGGTAGGGTTAGCGGTTGGGGTTCTTTTTCTTGTTCCCAGTCCGGAGTTTTGGGAAAGCGCCCCATGGTGTGACACCCCCTTTTCACCCGGGATGAAAAATGTCTAAATTTTTATCTTTTATACTTCACTGTTTGGGGACCACAAAAATGTTTTTTTTTTAAAAGAATATAAGTTTTTCTGTTGTAGAAGAAGCACCATACTAAATCTCGGAACACAAACCAGAGACAGGGGAAGGGGGGGAGGCGTAGGTGGGGGCCCCAGTATCGCAATTAAAGCTTAAATTTTTGGAAGTACACTGAACTAGGAATTTACTGAAAATCACTGAGAGTCACTGTATGTGTGTGTGTGGTGTGTGTGTGTGGGGTGGTGTGTGTGTGTGTGTGTGTGTGTTGTGGTGTGGTGTGTGATAGAGAAGATAGAAAAAGAGAGAGAAGCTAATAAATAGATAAGCAAAAATATACACAGGTATAGATAAAAGAAAAGAAAGAAAAAAACACAATTAATGAATAAATATTTTTTTTCCAACAACACAAACACACCAAAAAACCACACACACCCACCACCACACACCACCACAACACACCCACACACACACACACAACACCACACACACCACAGAAAAACACACACACAGTTTTAATCATTTTCAGAACCCCCATTAATTTTATGACAAAAAATATTACTGAGATTAACATCAGACAGTGGATCCCCTTCGGCGTTACACGGGGACAGAAAAAACCAGAAACGTGTGTGTGTGTATGGTCTATATTGTGTATGTGTGTGTATGTGTAGTGTGAGGGGTGTGTGTGTTTTTGGGGGTGTGTGTGGTGTGTTTGTGTGTGTGTGTGTGTGGTGGTGTTTTTGTGTATGTGTGAGTGAGTGTGGTGTGTGTGTGTGTGTGTGTGTGTGTGTGTGTGTGTGTGTGTGTGTGTTGTGTGGGGGTGGGGTGGGTTGTGTGTGTGAATGTGGTGAGTGTTTAACGAAAGACATCTACGCATCGTCTTTGAGCCAGCACAAAGAACACAAAACGCCTTTCTTCGGGATCGAAATTGAAGATTAAATACGTTCGAAAAATTCTTTAAAATTGCGCAAATCGTTCGAAATGCAACAATGGCGTTTTTTCACAATATGAAATACTTGTTGAAACTTAAATGTATGCTAATAAATTTTTTTATTATTTTGTTGACCATCGCATTCTCATACTAAATAAACCAAATAACAACGATAAAACATTTTTATTACAGCTCAGCAGAGCAGCATATTAATGATATTACTATTATCTTCTATACGATCAAAAATATAATTACTGTTTTTTGTCTATTATTATTCTCATCATCACCATCATCATCATCATCATTGATATCAATATTATTTTTTTTTTCATCGTTATTATGTTGTTGTTATTTTTATTATCACTTAACAATATCTTCATAATATCTTTAACTCTTATCATCATTTTTCATTTTATTTTTAATTATTATTATTATTTTTTTATTTAAAATTAAATTATTATTATTATTATATTTTTATTATTTTTATTATTATTTATTATTTTTTATTTTTATTATTTTTTATAAACATCATCATCATATCATCATCATCACATTATTTTTCATTATATTTCATCATCACTATTTATTATATTATTATTATTATTATTATTATTATTAAAAAATAATAATAAAATAATAAAATAATAAAATAAAATAATAATAATAATTTTTATTATTATTTTTTTTTATACTTTTTTTAAATTATTAATTTTATATTATTTTTATTATTATTTTTATTATTTTATTTTTTTTTTTTTTTTTATTATTTTCTTTTATTCTTCTTCTCTTTTTTCTTCTTTTTCTTTTTCTTTTCTTTTTCTTCTTATTTTAATTATTTTATTATTATTATTATCATTATCAAATCATTTTTATTATATTATTTCTATTTTTTTTAATATTATGTTAGTTTATCTATTTTATTTTTTATTACATTATTTTTGTTAGATTTTCAATTGTTTTTATTGTTTTACTATTACTATTATTTATATTTATCATTTCATTATTATTATTATACACTATTACTCATTTACTAATATGCTATATATTAAATTTTTTTAATATATTATTATTATTATTTATTTTATTATTTTTGTTTTTGTTGTTACTATATTTTTATTTTATATTATTTTTAATTCTTATCTTTTTATACAACATATTATTATTATTATTATTATTTATGATTATGATTATTATATTATTTTCATTTTTTATTATTTTTTTTATTTTTATTTTTATTATATTTATATTTTTTTATTTTTATTTTTATTGTATTATTTTTAATTATTATTATTATTTTTATTTTTTTTATTATATTATTTTAATTTTTTCATTATCAAATCATTTTTAAATTTTTATTATTACTATTTTCTAATATTATTGTAGTATTATCACTATGTTATTATTTAACTATTTATATGTTTTATAAACGTATCTTAATTTTTATTATATTACATTTCAAATACTGCTACTCTACAACTACTCCTGAAATTCATACACTATCATTGTTTCACCCCATTTTATTATTATTGTTATTATTATTATCCTCATTATATTATTTACATTTTTATTTTTAATATTATCATTTTTTATTTTTTTTATTTTATTATTTTATTTTTTTTTATTATATTATTATTATTATATTATTTTATTAAATTTTTAAATTATTTTATTTTTATATTATATTATATTATTTTTATTATATTATATTTTATTATATTTATATTTTTATTATTTATTATATTTATTTTTTTTAATTAATTTATTATTATTTTATTATAATTTTTAATTTTATTCATTTGTAATTATTATTATTATTATATATTATATTATTTTTATTATTTTTATTTTTAATAATTATTTTTATTTTTTAGGAATTATTTTTATTTTTATTTTTATATTTTTATTGTATGATAATTTTAAAAAAAAAAAGGGGTTTTAAAAATTTTTAAAAAGGAAAAAAATATTTTATTTTTATTAATTTCAAAAAAAATTTTTAATAATTTTTTTAATTTTTAATTTTTTATTAAAAGAATTTTTTTAAAAAATAAAAAAATAAAAAGGGTTTTTTTTTTTTTTTTTTTTTTTTTTGGTTTTGGGGGGGTTTTTTTTTTTTTTTTTTTTTTTGTTTTGTGTGGGGGGGGGGGGGGGGGTTTTTAAAAAAAAAAAAAGTTTGGGGGGGGAAAAAAAAAAAAAAAAAAAAGGGGTTT
>NW_023663604.1:45000-51209 GCF_015228065.2 Penaeus monodon | reverse complement strand
CTAAAATGGGGTTTCTTTTTTTTTGTTTTATTAGTTGTTGTTGTATATTTATGAAAAGCTTCGTGCGTTGGGGCCCGCACTTTTAATCGATAAAGCGAATGTAAGGTTTTTTCTTAACCAAGGCAATTTGAATTAATGTGCCAAAGGGAATCGAAAGTAGGTATCAAAGGTTTAAAACAAGGAATGTATAAAGGATCTGATTTTGGAGAGGTGCCTGTAGTCTCTCGAAAGTGTTGAGGTAAAATGTCGCTGTAAGGGAGGACTTTTTTTGCGGTCTTACAAGGACAAACCTTTTTTTTTGTCGCGTTAGTCTTGGATACGCCATTTATGCTCCCATCTCGAGACGGTTGTCCAGTTCGTTATTAATACGCTGAAACAACACCTGAAAAGGCGCATTTTGGTCGGGGCTCATGTGTGTACAGTCGTTAGCATTGAAAGATAGTGAGTATATGTGTGTGGGGTCTGCTAGGTCGTTTGTGTATAATGTATAGAGTTGTAGGGCTGAGTTATGCTGCCCTGAGGTACTCCAGCGTGCATCGAAATGGTGCCTGAAACTTGTTTAGGAATTTTAATTTTAGTCTGTGATCGAGAAAACTGCAGAGCAGCTTTTTAAATCAAAGGTCGGAAGTTAAATTTAGTGCACAGCTTGTACTTCAGGCCACCATGCCAGACCGTGTCGAAGGCTCGCTAAAACATTTTTTTGTGACAAGAACAGTCTTTAGGTCGTCGGTCTTTGTTGTTGTGTAGTTTGTGATGTTGAGTGCGTCTTGCGTCGAGCGATTGCGAGCAAAAAAGCCGAATTTTTTTTGGAGAGAAGGTTATGGTCTTCATGTTTTACCACGTTAATCAAGTGTTCCTGATTTTTTTTTTCGAAAATTTTGGCCTAATGTCTGCAGTAGACTAATAGGGCGGTAACTCTTGGGGTCAGTCAGGTCCTTTTTGTGGCTTAGGAATGAGGGCCACTAATGCAAACTTAAAGGGAGTGGGAAAATAGCCGGTAGCGAGAGAGGCGTTGTAAAAGTGAATCAAAGCTTGTATAAGGTTGTCAGGAAGGTGAATAAGAGCGTCGCGTGCGATGTGTGAGGAGCCTGGAGCCTTACGAGGAAAACCTTTTTTTTTTTTTTTTTTAACTTCCTCACACGAGATGGGGGCTGTGACTTCGCAGGTTTCGTCCATCAACATTTTGTTTGTAAAATCAGGTGGTATTACGTAAAAGTTGCCCTTCTACTCAATGGGATGTGCAATCCTTTCATCTCCGTTTACAGCAATTATTTCAGTTAAAAGAAAAAATACTATTTTACGATGGGGTTAACTATATCTTTCAAGACACGGGAGAGAGAAGAGAGAAGAGAGAGAGAGAGAGAGAGAGAAGAGGAGAGAGAGAGAGAAAAGAGAGAGAGAGAGAGAGAGAGAGAGAGTGAGAGTGAGTGAGTGAGAGAGAAAAAGAGAGAGAGAAAGGTGAGAAGAGAGGGGATAGAGAACGAGTGGAAAAATAAAAAAACGGGAATAGGATCCAATTAGATGTTGGGAAAGGCAGATATTATTTCTATAAGGTTTTTTTTTAATTTTTTTTCCGTTTTATCTATTCGTAACCATATTCAAGGGAAATTTCTGAAATGTATTTCTCAAATATTCCTTATTCCTCGAACGAAGTAAACATTATCTGCGTGCCACCACGTGTCCATTCCCGCAAAAACCGTCGGTGGATACTATTTTGAGGGTAAGCCAGAGAACGCCTACACGAAATGAGGCTTTTGTTTCCCTTTTCCACAGCTATCTGCTATTTGGCTTGGACATATGGCAACGACGTTCTCAACACGTTGCCTGGTAAGACACCCGTATATCCACTGAGCCACTGGATATTATCATCATATTACCCAAAGGAAACTTTTGATAAGTACATTCATTTACCTTGAATATATCTGGAAATCTCATTCGGCTACTTTTTAAGGATTCTGAAGTCTTGATTAGATCTTGACATAATCATTACAGCAGCATCCCACCCTTTTTTTTTTTTTCTATATTATATTTTTTAAGTAGTTTACATTTTCCCGTGATTGTCATACATTTTGGCATTTAGTCCCATAATGGCAGAAACAATTTCAAGGATAAATAAAACGTATAAAAAACAACAAAGAAATACTTTATTATTATGTACATGATATATCTGTAAAACAGCAAACTGTGCATGTGTTATTATTCTTTTTACTTATTGTAGCTACAATCTTGGCATAGATTTAAAATAAGACTGTCCTTTTGTACAGCTTTTTTGGGTTCCTCTACACCAGGCGCCCAAAACACAGAAATGGTACCACTACTTAAGTCCATAATAAATAAGGTACAAGTGTGTGGGGGTATGGGGAAGGACACTTTCCATAAAGGACGGGCTTGTATGGGTGAGTGGTTAAGGTGAAGCTCACCAACCACCCCCAAAACCTCCACATGTTACCAAAAACCCCTAAAAATGGCTTGGTAATTAAAGGGTGTAGGTTCAAAGTAATATGGTTTGAGTGTCAAAGAAAAAGTATTATGTATGTAAAACCCACGGGGTCTGGAATTCACTTAATAAAGGTATTACATAATGAAAAGAAATTTTGGTATATTTAGATATCTCTGCTGTTGAAATGAAAACTGATCAGTATGATTTTGAAGTTAACTTTTTTTGGAGATGAATGACAATAAGGTTAAAAAAAATTCAAAAATTGAAATGCTTTATTCTAATTCTCCTGGATTTGTAAAAGCAAATGACTGCAAAATCTTACTAAGGATCAAAGGCAGGAAAAAGGTGTAAATACATGGAAAGTATAAGAATATGAAATAGTAGGTAGACATAAGTTATAAGTTTGTTAAAACAATCAACAGGAAAGTCAAGAGACGGACCGAATACAGGGGTTTTATGATATTGGGACCGAATTGATAGCTATAAGAAAAAATAACCAATAAAAATAATGGGGAGTAATAAAAAATCAGAGCTAGAAATGCATTTGAAAATTTTTGTATGTTCTTAACATTCACCCATTTATAAAAAGAAAATAATGATAATAAGAAACTATAGCAATAAACAACAATAAAAATAGTAAATCATAAAATTATAATGACAATGAAAATGCTGATAGTAAATGATGGATGATGATAATATATAATGACAATGTTTTGTAATGATTATGGCAACAGTGGATAGTGATGGTGACCAGTTGAATATTATACTGATAGTTATGAATAATAATAAATAATAATAATAATTAATTATAAATATAATAATAAACCAACAGCTAATAAGGACTAAAGAGGAGGATGGGGGTGGGTCAACAGGGTGTGTGGTGATTGCATACAATGAAGCAGGTTTTCCCCCTAACCTGCCACAGCCCCGGGCACTGGAAGGCCTGGAGGCACAGCTCTTGCTCTCCATAGTTAAAACAATAAATTTACAATCTATGCGCCCCATTTACTGCCAAACAAAACTCCCATGTACACACAGAAATATAAAAAACACTGGACAAGTCAGAACAATGTGTCATACTTCCAGGTTAAGAGGCACATAATGGAAGGATTAAAAAAAATTTATAACATTGAAGATAAATAGATATGATTAACAAGGAACAGGTTATCAGACGTGTATGGGGGCCGCAATCTCCACTATTTGCGATGAAAACATTTGTACTGTGTCAGCAAAATTTATTAATCGCCAATGGCGTTCACATATTCACAAAATCAACATTGTCCTTTCACAATGGAAGTATATAAAAGTTTTATTCACTTGTTTAATTTTCTTTTTACTCGCTTCAAAAGCCTATGGGAACTGCATAATTTTGTTGCATATTTCTGTTCTGGGAAAAGTGAAACTGTAAACACCAGATCGATAAATCAATGCCTAATCTTAAAATTCTCTTTCTGCAATCAAACACAAGGGGGGTTTGGCAGCAGCATGAGCTTCAAGCCCAGCAAGCAATCGGTTTACTAAACATTTTTAGCATCCACACATGGTTGAAAAAAAACAAACATGTGCCCCTTTTTTGTTTCTTCCCCTATCACAACCCATGCACACACACACAAACACACACTTTTTCCTTATGCACTCATTTTGCGCACAACGCAAGCATGAAACACCACACAAAACTCCACTCTCTCTCACACAAACACACTTTTTTCCTTATGCCTCCTTTGCACCCCCCTTTCCCCCAACACATGCAAAACCCAAACATGCACCTTCACTTGCACCCCACCAATGCAAAGCCATTGCATGCCACTCCCCCAATCAAAAGGGCATGGCCAAGCCCCAATCAACCCAACATCAGCATATGCATGCAAATGCACATCACACTTCCACACACCACATACACACAACACCAACCAACACATCCACACACAACCACACCCCACCCACACACACCACACACAACAACCACACACCACAACACACACACAACACCCCACACACCCCACACAACAACCCCTCTGAAAATTTCCTTTTTTTTTGCAATTCCAACCAAGGTGTTTTGGGAGCAATGAGCTTCAAAGCCCAGAAGCCAAACCATACTAACCACTTTTTGCCATCCACACATGGTTAACAAACACATTGGGCCCTTTTTCCTGTCCTCTCAAGCTCATGTACATGGCACCTTTGCAACTTGCATGTGCGCATGCATGCAATGACACACACCACAACACACACAAACACACAACAGAGCCTGTTTATATAATCAACCTCTTCCCTTGCAGGTCAAGCTTGCCCCCATTTCACTAGGGGAACACAAAAACTACCCTGCACCAGTAAAAAAACTTCATTTTTTCCTGCACTTTGTAAAAAATTTCCTACAAATTTTTTAAAATAAAATCATTGCAATTGAAAAAATATTGCAGTCCCACTGGATTAATTGACTTGGAGAGAAATAGAAAGAACCGATAACCAACAAAAAAGCACCAATTTTTTTGTCTTTGGCTTTGCCCAATTTTGGGGGACATATATATGTTTTAAATATATCATTTAATGAGCAATTTGAGAAAGGACACTGCACAGATTTGGGGGATATCCTCCAGTGCTCGGGCATACTAGAAGACAGTAGGTTTACCATAACATTAGAAGCTTTGTGTCCCTAGTGAGGCCATAACCTCCTCCACCCTCATCACCCCTGCTGGTTTACTGCTGCTACCATCACCAAGAAGTCACTAATAACAGAATAATCTGATTTGGAACAAACTAAAATTATACTTAATAAAATAAACATAAGTAAGAAAATAAAATGAAATATCTGTACTAGAACACTAGAATTAACATGGGTACTGAGCCATCATTAATCCAAGACGAGAACAATTTCAATAATGCTGTTATGGTTACCTAAACACTCCAGACATTCCTTTCTATCTCACTAACAGCAGATGAGAGGCTGCAAAAGAGAGGGGGGTAACTCACATGTGATATGTACCCCCAGCAGCAACCAGTCTGGATAATCAAAATAGGAAACAAGAAGAAACAAGTAAAGGGCCTTTTCCTCAGTGAATGAGAAAAATCTCATCTAGGTTTGTGACAAGAAAAATAAATTTTTAATGCATTCTTTGGTTTGAAAAAAAAATTTAAGATTACAAATACAAATATCAACTTCATATCATATCTAAAACGGCCAAACATGAGCATCGATAAAATTAAGTATACTTAACCAATATTGTCCAAAGAGGACAAAATAATTCAAAACATTGCCATACACTTGTTCATTATCAACTTTCGTCACTTACAAAAGTTCACTTTTCATGGAATTAAAGCCCAGTACAAAGTACTAATATCAGTAACATAGTTATGGTTTAGTACCATTATTAAATCTCAAAAAATTGTACAAAAATATACATCTGGCAGGGAGTGTGTGCTCAGTTTACATGCCACAATATATTAATTAAGTTGCCAAAAGGCCAGTTGAAACAGGCAGGTGCATATTGGCATGGAGGTTCAAGGCAACCTTTCAATAGCAAAAAACCCTTGGCCTTAAACTGCTGCCAAGTAACCCTATTATTTTCATTTACCCACTCACTAAACATCCTGGCATGTTTTTTGAAAAAACCTTTTATATTTTTTTTCTGCATTATTGCCATTAATGCTTTTTTCCTGAGAGGTGTAGAAACTATTTTTTTCATCACTGACTTCACCTCAGCTGGTTATCTCCAAACTGGGCACCATTCTAAAGTTGCTTTCACTGGGCGCACTAGTAACAGTGAGTGTG